>NC_092359.1:1095000-1395000 GCF_030848805.1 Temnothorax longispinosus
TCTGTACATAAATGTATTAAGGTACGGTTATTAAAAAACGAGATTTTTTATATTTTATGTCAAAATGTGCTAGCATATATAAATTATAAAATATCTCGTAAACTATTGATTTTTTGATAATTTTAATACTTCGATATGCAGAATAACTAAAACTAAAAGAATCAAAATCATAATTTTATTTAAAAACGTGGCGGACTATGTGACTTAAAAAAATCGATTTTTTCGAAAATTAATTACAATTATTTGTCCCTCTCCAGATCATGCAACTTTTGTCTGAAATATTTTTGTCTACTGAACTCACAAAGTTTTCGAAATATTAACTTTAAGCTCGATTTAACTTACTTTTTATCTTTTTCTAATATCCATTTCTATCAATGCAAATTAACTTTAATTTTAGTTTAATTTACTTTTTATCTTTTTCTAATTTCAAGAGAAGCTTATTACACTTTTAAAAGTTTTTTATGTGATGTGAAAACATCTAAATCTTAGAACTAGAAAAAGATAAAAAGTAATTTAAACCGAGATTACAGTTTATCTGCATTGGTAAAGATAGAGAAAAATAAAAATTAATTTGAATTAAGATTAAAGTTGATTGTATTGGTAAAAATAGAGACACATAAAAAGCTAGTCGTTGCGATAAAGCAACTAACAGTTTTTATCGTCAAAATACATTTGCTCGGCGAACAAGATAACTTGGCCAGTCTGAAAGAGATATAACTTATGCGCGCACATGCTCGATTGTGTCCTGCGCGATGATAGACTAGGCGGAGCATATGTTCTTTATATCAATGAGCTATCTCGCTTAACGAGAATGGAGAGGGGAAGGCGTTCATTTACATCCGAGTAAAAAATTGGACACGCTTGTCTGTTGACATGCGCGCAATTTATATTAAAACATTAATAATTAATTACTTGTTTCTTCGGATTGAATTATCAACATGTAGAATAGAATATATTATAATATGCATGCGCGCGCGCGCGCGTATGTGTAAATAGAAATAAATTTCTCCGAGTGAAATATAGTAAAATAAATTTTTTATCAATGAAGAATCAGTCTTTTTCAAGCTACTATTATATTTTCTAACACGCTAAAAATTTAGCGTAAAACGTGTAAATTTTGCCGATTTTTACGCCTGTTTCGGCTGTTTTAGGCCTACTTGCGGTAGCAATGGGCGCGTTTAGCAGACCACAAGCCGCTCAGTAGCAGTCGAACGTGATTGGCTCTTACTTTTAGAACCAACCAATCAACGCAGAGTGTTGATAAGACGAACTCAACAGTTGTGTCTGCTGAACACGGCTAATATCTCATCTCTATTATCTGGAGAGGGCGCAAGCGCGTAGGCAAGTTTTTCAAGCTGCGCAAAGCCGACCGCTTGATGGCAGCATGCTCCCGCTCCCTCGCTCCCTCGTCATTCTCGTCAATATTGTCAAGTCAGTCAAGTGCGGAAATTGCATCGTGCCGATCGTGGCTTCTACAACTATCCTCGATTCACACGTTTATTTCAGCGGTTAACACTTGTATTTTTAAAAAGGTGATCTTTAACAATGACAGTTCACGTGTGTTCTACATTCGAGGCACTCGTCAAGCATTTATTGTTGTGATTGTCTTGTGACAGTGAAAGAATCGATAATTATTATGTCGACATAATACACGCCCGCTCCTTTTGTCATTATCCAAGTTAGTATGTATATCGGAATGTAACATTGATAGTCGTAGATTTGCTCGTCACGTTTTATACACATCTGATGATTATACCATGGTTGACTTTACCATTGGCAAATTTTTATATTTCAGTCCAACAGAATGACTTCCAGCACTCTTACTGCGAGAGCGGAGGAATACTTTCACAGTATAAATCCTATAGCTCGGAGGATCGGCGAGGATATAACTGCAACGAAAGAGGCCTACGAGGGGCTATGGAACACCTTGAGTTCAGCGGAGCGCAATCAAGCCGTCAACGAGACTATAATTCAGCCCGAGGTAGCGTTGAAGTACACCTTGAAGAAGGTCGAGTTAACCAAAGAGTTACCTGAATGGTATCCGAACCTTCGCATACAAACTGGAATGAAATATGTCATAGACGAAACCGGTTCTGTGAGTACAGTGTAGGATTGTTAATACTTGCGGGAAAAATTTGAATAATAATCTGACAACTTTTTTCACTGTGTTTACAGACATTACGATGGCGAGACGAGCACTCGGCGCCATTTTCATTTATGACTCAATCGCAGATGAATCTTAATCTGATAGACTCTAGCGAAGATATGAAATCTAGATCGATGAGGAGCCACTTCGGAGAATTGCCGCATTTTTCTAGTCCCGTGAAGGCACAGAGAAACACGTGTTCGCTAAGCGATGGTTACAGTTCCGCACATCAAGTCAGTTGTTATCCGCCGGATTGTTACACCAGCAGTCTATTCGAGAACGATCAATGCAGCGACTTACTGACGAATGAAATGGACAGCGAGCACTCTGACAGTATATTTGCTAAACTGATCAACAAGACCTCTTTATTGAAGTTACAAAGCAACATCGAGGATGATATGGAGAGTTTGGTGAGGGATTCCGATACGGATAAAAGTCAGTCAAATACCTTGGTGGTGACATCGCGAACGAAATCGAGCGACATAAACGAATCGACCGCTCTGTTAGAGACACCCAGCTCTTACAGTAGCTTTCAGTCATCTCAATTGAATCAAGAAGAGGAAGAGAGGAGTATACCAAAGACTGGATTTGAGTTTCTCGATAATTGGTAAATTCATTCCGTAAAAGAAAATAATACAATTTTTTTAATGCTCTTCTATTACATAAAAGATATTTCCATATATTCTAAGAATGAACTCTAGTTCGATTGCAGATGTTCGAGCAATATATTTAATTACTCTATTGCTAGATGTTGTATGAAAATATGCATGCGTGTGTTTTGCGTAAAAGTCAGAGTATATTTATAAAAAGAGATGGAATATTTTTTACTCTAGTCTGATAAGATTTTTTTATATCTATATTTTGTACCTTATCTCATTTGTACTGTACTATACTGGAGTATTACCATTTACATGACAGATGATTCAAAGAGTTAAATAATGAAGACTGAAAAAGAATAATTTCCAAAGATATGTTCTCAGAAGATTTAATTTTACGTAGATCTCGATAGACTATATCGTGCATCCTATGGATATCGAATAACATAGGTGAGATTTTTGTTACCTTTTTTACAGCATTGTATTTTATAATATAAAAATATATAATAAGTGCTTATGAACAGATAGATATGCTTAGTGCATTTTGCAAGTATCTGGTCACTATTTACAAGCGATAATTTATCTCTTGAAAAGATTTATGTAAACTGTCTTTTCAATTGTGTATCAATATATGTGTATCACATGAATGCGCTATAACTTACTTCCCATACATACATACATATTCATAACATGTGCCTATTAATATTAATTATATTACAAATCACAATTTGCTTTTTGTGTCTGAAGAATTTCTTCGGTTCAACTCATCGACATAGTCTCCTCGCGCAAAAGAACCTCGATAGTCTTTGAATTTTCTCTAAAGAAAATTCGTTGAACCTCTTAAGCAGTCCAGAATCCGGACAACCAAACTGAAAACATCAGACCGCAAAGCCTCTTTATTTGTTTTTATTAACGTGAACACCGTGTAGTAAAGAAAACTAATTCTTTTTACAAATGATTATGTACTTAGAACGATATCAAAAAATAAAAATAAGAAAAAGTGATAGCGGGGAAATAAAGATATTCTGACGACAGATATTTCAATATTTTTCACATTTACAATTAGTATATTCTTAGATAATTGATGCTGTTATACCTTTAGTGCCGGGCGACTGTATGATCGTTATATTTTCGTCACCGCTGCCGTTCTGGGCGATTTCGGAGGTCCGATAATAGTCGAGCACGTTCCTTCTTGTTTGGGAGAACGAGCAGATACCACGCAGTTCCGTCGCTTTCATTATTCGTCTGGCCTCTGATTTGCGCTCGAAGGGTGACATCAGTATCAGACGCCGCTTCAACGATGTTCGAACTGAGACTTTAAAAATCAATGTAGCAATAATAATTTTGAAACTACTTCCTTATCGTACAGCTTATTGATGTACTACAGCACTTAATTTTATTTAATAACATGTTTTATCTATATTATCAATATAATACGAGTAATTTTATCATACATTATTTCTTGTGGCTCTTCCATGTTTTATCTGTAATACTTTTTCGCGATGTTACTAATAATTGACTCACCACTCGTATCGATTTTATCTCCTGATGCACCCTTACATATGTTTTTCGATTCCTTCGACGATCCGTCAGTCAATGCAGATAAACTTTTCGAAACGATGGCTGCTTGACGATTACTGTCACTGCACGACGATCCGTGACAGACATTCGGCAAGGATTTGCCCTTCGGCTTCAACAGAGTGATTTGTGGAAAACAAGAACCTAAGAGATCATTATTTAAAACATTATTTTTATCGAAGAATATTAAACTTTATCTAACATCTATTATATATAGTAATTTTAGAAACGCCATATGTTTACGCTTCTTCCCCGAATGTCCTTTCATGGAACTGCAGTGTCCGTATTTCGGACATCTTTGTCCATCGAGACAATCTTGATCCATCGAGCGCTTTTCATCTCCCACATTGCTATTTCTATACTGTTCCATCGCTTGACGTTCCAATTCCTGCAATACCGTAATGTAAAAATATCAGTATAATAATTAATAATATTCCAAAATGTGGAAATAGTTGAATGAAAACGAATCGAGAAGAATGCATTTATGAAATTAAGCATCCTATTTTCGGCGTCGAGAACTGATTGAAAAATTGCTTTATTCTTTCTGCTGCAAAACTTTGTTTGGTAAAAAGAAATCACAATAATTCAGCTTATTCGGATTAAATCCGATCTCTGATGTTGATAATGAATCTATAAGATCAGACGACTCTTATATTCTTGTCAATTCGTTTCGATTCACCTTTGACGGAAATATCTAGTCATGAGATTAATATTTGGATCGTTACCTGATATTTGAGCGCTAACGACTCCTCCGAGTTCCTGTATTGTTCCATCGCTTGCTGTTCGAGCTCGTCGTATCTGAAAACCCACAAAACACTCAAATTGCAGGTGAATTTGATTAGAAAAAATGATTACCATGTCAAATCAACCGAAGTTTTAAAACTAAATCGGCAAATAACTTCAACGTACCTTTTCTCGAAGACGTTATCCAGGACCGTTTCGTTCGAGGCATTCGTCAGAACATCTCTGTAAAGCGGCCGCTTCGTCCTCTTGTCCTTCTTTTCGGTATCCGAAACCCTGTATCTTGAGCTCTCGTTCTCAAAGAATCTGTCCTTCAATCTGCATCTTGAGCTTTCGTTCCCAAAGATTCTATCTTTCAACCGGCACGAAGTTTCAGACGACCTTTGTTGGGCTTGCGGTGATGATTCGGCAGCCGTTTTCCAGCTGGTGCCGGCTCCTCTGCAATATTCGTACTTCTCCTCGAAGCTGCGCAGCTCGGACACGAGGGTGTTTACAGTTACAACTTCCTTCGTTTTCTTCGCACAGTGATCCCTGTCGAACCACTGTACCTGCACGTTGTGACTGGAGGTTTTCAGGCTCTGTCTGGAATCCAGAAGAAAAGGCTGCTGAACGGCGGGCTTTGAGTGGCCGCGTCGCGTCTTGATGCTGTTCTTCGTCAGTAGTATGAGATTGTTGAAGTCAACTCCTTGATTCTTCCGTTTCAGCAGCGGTTCCTGGTACAATTCCATCGGTCGTTGATACACAGGTATGGGTGTCGTTGAACTCGGCTGAGTACAAGGCAAAAATTTCTCGTACATCTGCGAAATTATGATTCAAACCCGTTATGCGTAGTTTTGTGAGAATTTCTAATAATAACGGGAATATACCATGGCATTATCGATTTCAATTCAGAATAATTAATAACAATTGCGTAATATGAAAAATAGGTGTAATATAAATTCCTTCGTCTTTCCCTCACTCTTTTTTCTCAAATATATGGATAATAATTATATTTTATTAGAACAATTAATAGATTAATTCTTCAAATTTTTTCTGATTTGAATATCTTAATCTTTTTATATATAAAAAATATATAAAATAAATCTTTTTTTATGTTAAAAAAAAATACCTGCAAAGGACGATGGGCAATCGCAGCATCGTGAATCGGTTGCAGCGGCGTGCAGATTGACAGAGGTGACGACGAAGGAGACGCTGTCAACTGTAGCTGCATCGGCGGTGCCACTCTCTGGATCCATTCCTGTGGCGAACGATACACGTTCGCCTCTGTGTGTGTCGCTGGTAATATGGACACTCTGGCGTTCTGTTCGCAAAGAAAAGTTGCATAGCTAAAAGGTTTTATATTTTAATGATCACTTTATATTAATAATCAATTGTGAAAATCATTCTTGTTAACAGAGAAAATTATTCCGCGCTAAATCTTAATTTTAGCGTGATATGACCGTTTTTCTTCCCGAATACAATGCAGCCAGGTTTTGATTGCAGGTTTTGATCACTATATATGGCCGCGATCAAGAAATACATTCGGCGCCAAAGTTCTTTCTGACTGTGATGAAGAGTTTATCTTGACATTTATGAAGGTACATTTCGCTAATTATGATTTTATATACACTTTATGTAGCGTCCTATGTACGAGAGTTTGACTAATTTCTTTCAGAAACATCTAAGCGCGACCTTCATACAAAATTTACTTTCCGGCAGGCCGTACGTTTACCGGAAAAATGGTCGCCGCGGCCTCCTGCTGCGGCCTGTTATAAGGAAACAGCTCGTTTTGGTAATTCCTGTCATTTAACGACGGGAAGTAGCGTATCTGGCAAGCCTTGCGCTCCTTGTCGTTGTTCAGGCTGTAAGCTATCGGAGGTAGGTTCGATTTCGGGAAGAATTCCGGCACTTCGGCGCTCAGAACTGGTGGCGGCGGCGACGGTGGCGGTGGTAGAGACGGAGGTGACAATAGCGGTTTCCGCTGATATTCCGCTCTCAGGATCAAGGGTTGATACTGCAACGCGCAATAGAATTGCTGATGGTGTTGGGCAGCAGGCTGCGTCTGTCGCGCGACACGCGACTGCTGGCTCATCTGCTGATAGCATCGCTGTTGCTGCTGCTGTTGCTGTTGCTGCTGCTGGTGCTGATGATGATGATGATGCTGAAACTTCTCTGGATTCCATATGTCGCGCACGGCATCGCTCTCTATGCAGGACTGCAGCTGCATTTCGGCAGCGGTCTCGACGGTGTATCGGCGATGACGGGCGAACGTTCTCATTGATTTCTCACGAAACTCTAATAGCGCACAATACATATAGTAAGGGATAAAAGAAGCGTATAAGACGATAGCACATCGGAGTTTTTGAACTCAGAAACTAATTTTTAGATGTTGAATTATTTTATGCGTCTTGCATATTTTCAATATTTCGACAAGAATTTATATTGCCAGATATTATGTCTCTATAATATTTCGAATTAAAGATTGATTATCCTTTCGTCGCCAAAAGTGTTTAATATACGTGGGAAAAGATTTTCAAAAAGCATTTTTAATTATCTAAATAATTATTGTAAACTATATTATTAAAAAGTATATAATTTCGGGGATCTGATGTGCGGATGTATAATTTATTCGTATCGTTAACATGTGAAATTATTGCTTACCACTCTCGTCTGATTTATAAGTCGAATGTAATAATTCATCGCGCAATCCAATTTTTCTGCTTCCTTTTGGACTGGTTTTTTGGCGTCGCTTTTTCGAGCTCTCATTCCAGTCCGATTGGAAGTTCGAGCAAGCGACGGCTTCATTATCCCTCCTTGCGGTGTTACACTTTAGTATTTGTATTGCTGAGCTTTGCAAATTGAAGTGTACTATTAACAAAATATTAAAATCTATTCGCGATTAACACTAGATGTATTTAATATTTTCAAGTCTGCGATTACAAAGCACGCGGACGTCGTCGAGATAAATGTTAAAAATAAATAAAATATATAAAACAAGTTAAATAAATAAATTGATTTTAATTAAAATTGCAATCTGCTAGACTAATTAATATTATACTTTAATTTATACGTATCATTTTAAATTAAATACCACATTGTAGACGCGCCATTAATTAATTCATTCCGATAATATCTTTATCGCGCAATTTTTTTTTGGAGGGAAGAGCTTTGCGGGACATAAAAATAACACGGAAGTGCCGAAGTGAACTAACGGTTCCCGATGCGATCGCGTGCAGCTCGGCGAGATTAACCGGGCGAAGTGTTCTTGAACTTCAGGAAGCATCCACGGTTCCACAGCCTCCGTAGCTGAACGGAAGTGACGAGGCACGCTACCCGACGATTTACCGTCGTCCGGACTGTACATTCTCTCATGCTGCTCGTCGTACTCGTAATTACCGTATTTCGCCAAGCGCGATTCGGAGATGACGTTTCGGACGAGTCTTGGACGATAATCACCATATTCCTCGTACTTCGCGGTTACTTCGCAACTCTGGCATTAAACGCGCGCGATAAGTTATCATTATGTCAAAATAAATTTTCCTTCCTCTTATTCCGAAAAATCTGCGGTGTTACGGTACACGCAGTTAGCTTTTTTTTTTACTTTTAGCAATTCGCAACCGTATATTTTTCTATCTTCGATAAACGAAATATAGAATACGTTTGCGGTCTCGAATGAGATCTAATAGAATTTCTGTTATCTTCAGAAAGAAATATACAGGTATGATATTTCTTTCATCTTTATAGTAATAGTGTTTTGATGACAAAAAGAGAGCTGTTAGTTCCTTTCTTCTCTTAAGGATCAAATATCCTCAGACCAACGATAAACGATGATGATATTGATAAGATAGATGTTTGGAGATATGCATATATAAAAGTATCTGATACTACGTTTAACGCGATCGTAAGTTACTTATACAGAAGTAACGCTCGCGTAAACGTAGTATGAGTTGCGCGTCTCACTTGAATCCAGAGGGAACGATTTAATTTTCGGAAGGGATCCTCCGGATCGAAGGTCCACGTCTTGTCGGCGATCAAACTGACGTTTGCGTAAGCGCTATTCAGGAGCTCGTCGTCGTATGACGGAAGTGGAGATATCATTATCTGTACATTATAACCGATTGATATCGGATTCCGGTAGCGCCGACGAGCCGAGAGGCCGGCGAAACTTTCGCGTTTAAAACGCAAACCCTTCTCGTATTTTTTCTCACGGAGCGACCGAAAATTCGATCTCAAGTTAATAGGTAATAATCGACTAACACGTATATAGTAAAAAAAAATAATTAGTAAGTAATTTGACGCGATGAAATCGGTCGGTTTTGACCGCTTTGACAAAAGTATCGGAACGTATGCAAGAGATGAAGATCGAAGCCGTCGCGATCGCGACTTATCGATGCAGCCAGATACCTAGTAAGCTTTTTTTCAGGCACCTCCGAAAGTCGATGCAAGATGCTGTAATTTTACTTATCGCTTCCTAATTTCAGTTAAATTCATCTAAATCGATTTGGATTTATTTAAGCTTCTTTTTTAATTCAATCTCTATTTTTTTAAATAATAATATTTAAACGTGGAAATCGTGCGATACAAGGAAGAGAAAATCATTTCGTTTGACGATTATTTCGTATACACATTGCATATATAGGATTCTACATTGTAGAACTCAATGGATAGCTATTTTCATAAAGACATTTGAAATAAGAAAATCTTGCTCCACGTTTCACATGAGGAAGAAAAGGAGGAAGAAAAGGAATAAATAAAGACAGCAGCTTTTACAAATCTGTCATCTATTTTACGGTCGATGATGATAGAGTTAGCACGCACTCGCACACGCATTCGCACTTTTGTACAGTTTACACGCGCGGTTTTATTTACAAAGTGAAATCAGGCCGAAGACAGATCTCATAATTTACAACGTAAAACGCGCAAGGCGATCGTCGAGGAAGCCGTTTCTCGCGATCGCGAAACGTCGTTTGGCGAGAGGAGAAAATCAGTCTGGCAGTCTGCGAATAGCAGGCCACTCTCAGGAACGCTACGACGGCGCCGTTATTGTTTCTCTAACAATGAATTGAGCACGAATTTGACATACTCGCGAATCACGTTATCGTCCGCGTGGCATTCCACAGCGGTCCGACAATCCCGTTCATCAGCGGTGTTCCGTTAATACCTTCGCGGTCCAAGAACTGGCAATGCGAAGTAGTTATAAACGTGGGAAGACGAACTCTATCCCTTCTCTTAACGGGCATTCTACTAATCAAAACGCCGTGTTTTCGGTTGAATGGCCGAATGCCACAGATAGTTAACAATCTTCACATAAACAAGAATTTAACAAAATAATCAATGTTTAGATTGTTTTAGAATTAGATAATACTTCGTAATACAACCGATATAATTTTCAGTTTAATCCCCGACTTATTATAAACAATGGATTTTATGATTTTAATAATAATAATTTAAATAATTCTATCGTCACGAAGGAAAAGGTACATACAAGGACCAATTTCGTATGTTGCATGAAAATTTAAAATCAATTGGAAAACAGCGTTCACATACTTACTGAAATTGCAATTCCAAAAAGTCATGATTGTAATCATCAATATTTTTATCTTTTATCACCTTTTTATTTTTCATTTGCTATTAAAAAGCTAATTTTCGAGTATAAAAGGCAAAAAAATATAATTCGCGATAAGTACAATATAACTATATAGTGTACTATAAATTAATTTCTAAGAATAATTATAAGAAAGAGCTACGTATCCCAAAAATCTTTTTAATTTGCAATTTCAATAAATAGCGTTTTTTGATTAAGAATCATGAAATAAGTGCTTATATGTGCCACTTAGCCATTCAAGCAATAATTACAATGTGCGACTGCATCGAGTGTGTATCTGGCACGACAGCTTAGGATATATGTATACAGAGTCGCTAGTTAACGATTAATTGGACTGCCTCGATGCCCAGTCGCACATCTCTCCATCTCGCCGGCGACGGATAAATCGCCGTAATTAAAATGGCATTCAACGTAATCTCGCGAGTCTCGTACTTCGTATTTAATATCGTATTTAATGCGGTCGCTTGAAATGCGCGAAACGTGCAAATTTAGCATTAACATTTAATGCCATTAAAATTAATATTATTCGTAATATTAATATCGATTATTTAAAATCGATTAAGATTATCTAAAATCTTAATATTAATATCAGAAATAATATTAATTTCATAAATATGAATAATTCATAATACGTGGTATTATGTCGTAAGAAAATTTTTGTAATACGACCAATCGCGTAACTAAAGATAGATATTGCGCGCTCCGCGCGAGCGAATCGTTTTGATTAGACATGTGTCATTCAATATTTACAAAAAAAAAGAGAAATTTGCGAGATAAAGAGTACGATAGAAAACAACGAGTCTCTCCCTCTTTACATTTTATGGCAAGATGATCACGCGTTCGACGCGGCACCTCGCTGCAACTTCTAAACGTTGCAACGACTTTTCATGAACACTCTTCGCCAGCATTTTTCTCAAACGTATTCTCATATCACTCAAACCCACATTCGATCATCCAAATTCGCAAGACTGGATGTCGCTATTTATACTATCGATTTACAAACGTTCGACTAATCAAGCTAAACGAGCAGCAAAACAATTCGATAACATTCCTAAGTGGATCTCGCGCGTTTCCTCAGGGCGAGGAGTCTCTACAATTTCCCCGAAATAATTCTTACGGTCACTAAACTACTATTGTTCACTAAATTGTCCCGGCATCAAATCCGAGGACCCGTTTCAAACGTATTCCTCAGACGGTTTGGGGATATTCGCCGGTAATCTGGGTACTCGACTGGTACTGTCCGGTAGCTCGGCAATGTCGATGAACACGCCGACGAGGCTCTCGAAGTTGGGTCCCCAGTTGAGCAGATAGTCCCAGCTGAGAGCGTCCTCGGCGGCGGCGGTGGTGGTGGTAGTGGTGGTAGGCGAGCCGTTACTGGCGTGGCCACCGTAGAGAAGACCACCCATGTGGGTCGACAGATCGTCGTCCGAGGCAACGAGGGTGCTGAGAGAGCCGCGAAATGAACTGTCGAAGCCGTCGTAGTTACCGACGTTCGGCGGCAACGGCGGTTTCGTTGACTGCGATGACTCGACATTACTTCTCCCCTGCGGGCTGCTCCCCTCGTCATCCTGCTTGGCGAACAGGTTGTCGGACCGCTTGTCGCCCACCAGCGACCCGTTGTCGTACTCGATTTCCGAGCAGGTGAAGCTATCGTTGCCGCTCTCGTCGGTGGTCGACGAGTTCCGTCGCTCGAGCCTCTCCACGGGAGGCGTGTGACGCCGGTGGTGATGGAGAGGTCCGTGCGCGGGAGGGCCCCTGGCCTCACTGGAGGAGCTCACAGCGTCCAGAGTGGAGACCAGGCTGGAGGTTCTTGGACGGGAATTGAGTCGTTCGATCTCCTCTGCCGTGAGACCCATCGGACCCGATGACACGTTGTTCACCGAATTCTCGTTGTTGGACTGCGGGGCCTTTCTGCTAGCGGTTGAGCCTGACAGTTGACTCATGATGGGTGAGTTCAGGCTCCTCTCGCTATTGGAATTCAACGCATCCTTTCCGACACCGCCGGATGAGGACGTGGTGGCCAGCAGCGCGCTTTGCAGCGGTTTCCCGCTGATATCGTGCAGCGTGAGAATCCGCGGTTGTTGCGCGGACAACTCGCTACTGGGAGATAATCTCGCCAGAGGAGTACTCTGGAGCAATTTGGGCGCCGGTCCGGGTGGTTGGTTCACGTTGGGCGGTGGCATAGCTCGCGGTGGGAAGGGTCCGGTATGGCGATGCTGTTGCCCCGTGTGCTTATGATGGTTGCCATAATTACCTGTAAAAATAATGTCTATTTAAGCCGATTATATTATTTTAAATATACATACGTATATATCTTTTAAAATAATGTAAACTTTAAAACTTAATGCTTAAAGCAAATTACGTTAAACTTTAAAATTTTTTCTCTCAATAATAAAATATTGGTCTTTTCTCACCTATAGGAGGCGGAGTGGCTTTGTACTTCCTCATGCCGTCGCGATAACCCTTGTAATGATATACGATGTCAATGTCGCTGGGCGCGATGGAACTAGCGTTCTCCAAATCGTAATGTTCCGGGATGTCGGGTTCCGGGTTATGCTCGTGCGAATGGAGGGAGGTTTGAGTGGGCGGTAACGGTAGATGCTCATCGCGGATAGGAGGCGACTTAGTGACTTCCCGCTCGATAATATCTGGTCGTTGCGGTCGGTGCTCGGTAGTAGAGTTGATCTCGCGCTCCTTGTATTTCTTCGAGATCAGCTCAGGACCCATGTGACCGACGCCGCGCAGATCCGATGTGTCGGAGATGTACGTGTTCTCATGACGGGACATGAGATTATCGTTTCCGGGGCCGACCAGCGGGTTACCGGTCATGATAGCATTGGTATTCTTGTTGACAACCGACGGCGCCGACTTCTCCTTGTTTTGGCGGCGCAGTCGGAACACTATGAAGCTCACCAAAATGGCAATTAATAGGATGACGAAGAAGACGATGACCAGAGTGATACCAATACTGAGGGGGTCCGCGGCCGCAGCCGCTCCAATGCCGATCGGTCCTCTGCATCCGATGCTCACTTTGCCATGATAAAGCACATCTTTGAAGATAGAACTGGAGCCGTTGAATGATTGCACCTCGTTGTTGATGGTAAAGTTGGCCAGACAACCTTCGAAGCTCCTAGAACCAGCGCTGTGAGCATAATAGAGGTCCTGGCTGACTCCACCGATCGACAAGACGGACAAATATGGATCGAGGAAATCGTGAACCCCTGCCAAGTCCAATTCGTCGCCTGTCAAGGTACCATCGACCAACAATCTTAATCCTCGAGCGTAGGCATAGAGAGTCAGATTATGCCAACGTCCGTCCGCGAGACCACCCTCAATGTTGATCGACATGTTCACCGGTGATCCGAGCAGAGACATGTAAATCAATTGGCCGTTGCGAAGCTGAAGCACAGTATAATCGCATTAATTAGATTCCAAAATAAAACCCACTTATTTTTATCTACACACATTATTTGTTCTATTCGTTCTTTATTCATTTAATAAAATATAATTAATACTAATTCTTGATAGTACATAAAGTTTAAAAAATCTTTGAAAATTGATTGTTTTTAAAATAAATGATTTTAATATTTATAATATTTTACGAAACAAAAAATTGGTTGAAATTGTATCTCACCTCTACGGATGTAAAATGCTTATTTGTCGCGGCGTATATCAGGATACCATCAGACTTCACGGTTCTGAACATCAAACTGATTGTCTTCGGGGGAGAAAGATATGTTGACGAGCTCGTGTCCTCACGCTTCAAGCGATTCTTGTGCCATGCTGTTGATCCATTATAGATATACTCCAACAATTGCATCCTTCTGTGTTTCTCTGAAATCTGCGCAAACAATACCAATCATGCGACGATTCAGAATTATTCAGAAATAGAATTAATGAAATATTAACAAAGTTGAAGTAATATGACACTGAACTAACTAATTTAAATATTTTTATCTTTTTACTAATCAAATTTCTAGAAATCGTGAACCCCTGCTATTTAAAATCTATTATCTCGTATCTAACATTAAATTAATGACATAATATGTAGTATATATATAGACATGCTATGTCATTTAATATTATTATCTCATTGTTACATTTATCGTATTAGTGATATTAACATTAACATTAAATAATTACAATGCTTATAATAAAATCCTATATATGTATAAAATCAATAATTTATTTTTACCTTAAACTCGATAAATCCTCCCTCACTCAACGTGATGGGTTCCAGGGCACCGTAGCAATTGGGCGCTATCAAAGATCCGCACTGACACATCACTTGATGCCAGTTGTCATGACATTGGGCGTTCACGCCGCAGACAGACACAGCGTCCTGCTCGTCTCTCAGGCATGGATTCCGCTGCGATCTGATGCACGTGGACTTCACGCCACGCGACGCGAGTGGATTCGTCAGATTCAAGGCCCTTCCGTTTATCGAAACCGAGTGAACACAACCCACGAAATCGTCAGAGTGGACTTGGCCCGGACGTTCTAACACGGGATCAGCGTTCTCCAAGCCGCCCAGTAAGAGAGGATTATTGTTAAAGTTCAAGGCCCTGTAAATACCGAATATTAGCGCGCATTCGTAAATCTTAATTTAAGGGATCTAAAGTGATCAATCATTTTTTATCAAGATCAATCCCTTTCTTACAGTGCTTTTAATAATTATCTCCATTATTATATCGCTGAAGCTGGCTCGAAGTCAAGCCGAAACGTTCGTTTTGTAATTCACGTACTTATTATTATACTTAATTAAAAATCCAAATACACATTCACAACGCGCGCACTAACAACCGCATTATTCTTATTGCCCCTCATTTAGTTTAAATTTTATATTCCATTAGTATCAAATACAATCATGTTTTACAATTTAAAATAAACTTTCTACAATTTCAACATCAAAACTGTACAACAATAATGTATTAATTTTAAGATAGACCGTCTAGAACTTCAGAAGATTTAAAAATTCAATTTTTAGTTCAATTTTACGGTCCTATTCACAAATTGATTTTCTTTTGTTGGAAAATTGATAAGACACTTACCCAGTTGGGCCCGTGCCGTCCGCGTAGCAGGTACGATCGCCGGGTCTGCAATCGTCGCAGACATCGCCGTGTTCCCTGCAGGTGGACACGCTGAGCGAGAGAACTTTGCCGTTCCTGGTGGCGGTGACCTTGTGCCATTCGCCGTCCGACACCGGTCGCTTCGTCTTGATAGTGACGGTGCCGATCGCGCTTCTGGCACCGCCGTACGAGAAAACCACTAGGCCGCTTATCAGCTCCAACACGACAAAGTCCGAGCGGCCACCCGACTGCGACGCATAGTTGTACAGCAGCAACGCATCCGGCATCGTGGTGGCAAACACGATGGTGATGTCATTCGTGTTGGTGTCTAACGCTGGGAATGCCATATACGACAACTCGTCGAAACCAAAGGTCGAACGCTCGCAATGCCGGCCGTAACGACCCTCAGGACAGCTACATCGATATCTGCGCGGGCAACAATTTTATTTTTCATTTTTTTAATTTCACTTTCGTACAAATCGTTTAATTATTAAGTGGCATATGTAGATCGTGGTCATGTCACTTAAAATCATATTAAAATCATATTCAACAAACCCAGGTTTTTCTCCTACGCATAAGCCACCGTACAAGCAAGGATTCGGTCGACAGGAATCTGTGACTGCCTCACAGTGATTTCCTCTGTAGCCCGCCCTGCAGAGGCAGAAGAAGCTGAAGCTGTCCGGGCTCTTTCTACACGATCCGCCGTTTCGACACGGATTGCTGGCACACGCATCGCCTCTCTCGAGCTCGCACAGCTTGCCGTCGCGATCGATAGGACAAGTGCATTGAAAATCGTATCCCAAACGTCGGCATTGTCCTCCCTACAGAAAAAGAAGAAGAGCTTTATAGAATTTGTGCTTCGTATCGATTTTCAAAAAGTGCTGCGAATAACAAATCTAAGCTAGAAGAAAAAAGTCTCAAAGTGAGCGTAGAAAAATATTTAGAAAATTCTCTAATTCAAAGGCATATGTTATATATACAATTTAATAACCATCTAGGAACGAAAATAAATATTAAACTCGTGCTCGTATGCTAACGTTATAAATTATAGCTACAATAGAAACGTAATAATTTTAAAAGTTACAATATTAGCAATATTCATTATTTTTATGTTACATGTGTTATACTTTGCTCCACGTTTTAACTGCAAACTATTTTTTTACTCACCAGCAAACAGGGATTCGGAAAACATGGATCCTGTCTTCTTTCACATCTGTCACCGGTGTAGCCATCCCGACACTTACAGGATCTCTCGTGCATCATTCTGGGCGACGTCAGGATTAGCGCCTGGCTGTCGGTGATCCTGGCGTCGTCGTATATGGTCAACCGGTCGCTGCAGCTACCCCCGTTTTCGCACGGCATATGTTCGCACGGAGAATAACCGACGATAAAGGAGTTATTTTTGAGCAGCGTTTGGATTTCGTCTCGATTGCGCTTCAACAGATCAGTCACCTCGTTCCTCGTTCGATACTCTGAAGAAAATGAATAAAATATTGTCGAAATTATATTATCATTTCTTAACGTATATAATAAGTAATATATGTTGAATCCGAGTAATGTAAATATAATAGCACGTCAATATCTTTCAAAATTTTAGAATTGACGTCCATTTAACAACGATACTAAATATGTGAGTGTACATATCTGTTAATTGAATATATGCATTTGTGATATATTTTTAACTTACCTTGCGAAGATTTCACCGCCAAGTGAACATTTAGGTCCGGTCCGTTTTCACCAATGCTGAAAATGGTAAGTGTATCGCCAACATCGAGCTTCTCCTGCAGAAGATCCAAGAGAGCCCGGTAGTATTGACTGAGAAAATCATTAGCGATCATTTTGATAATTTGCAGAGTCGCACTGTTCTCGATCGTGGCGTTCGAGAAGATCAGGAACTCGACGGTGACCTTGGAGATCACATTCGGATGTCGTCCGTCGTTACCGGAGACGCTCAAAGAATAGCCGGCTATACCCACATAATTCAGAAATTAGTAAAAAAATATTCTGCGTAATATTTTGTTGAGAATAAATCATTTCGATCGAGATGGAACATTATGAAACGTTGTGCCCGATATGCTCATCGACAAGTCAATACATCATGTTTTAAAAGTCAAAAATATAGATTAGGAAGAAAAATTCTCTCTCATTATAAATCTGATGTTCCGCGATTGATATGTAACGTGCCTGATGAAATCTTGTTGGTGTGCAGATCGCAAGCAGTGGGGATGGTAAGCACATTCGAGTTCGGGCCTTGAAGAATCTTGCACGAGAAAGCCCCGATGATATCCGGATCGTTCGGGTGCACGTCGGCGATCTTTCCTAGTGGTGTATCGCCGTTAAACGAGTACACGATCACATGCACCGACCTTGGTGTGGATGGGTTGTCATTCTGATCGGTGACGATTACGACGATATTGTGCTCGCTCTTCATTCGAGGTATACCCGAGTCCTCCACTACAACCTACACACAAAAATACATTTCATTAAATTCAAATACCATTGTGCTATTTACATCTCTTTGTGCTATCTGGACTTTTATCAATTATATATAGAATTACAGAAAATGGAGTGTGTAACTTTGCAGAGATTTTAAAATTTTCTAAGGATAAATTGTTTTATTGCTTCTCTCCGGCAATAAATAGGTAAATGGCATAGTTAAAATTACTTTCATTACCTTATATACGTTTTAAATACCAACCTTCAGCTCCAACTGTGGCATTGTTTCTCTATCGAGGCTCGTAGTGGTTCTCAGTATACCCGAATGCTTGTCCAAGGTCACCATGTTGCTCTGTTCTCCTTCGATCAATCTGTAGGTGAACGGTGCACCATTGGGCGGCAGATCGGGATCGGTCGCACTCAAAGTCATGATGCTGGCACCTATCGATTCGTTCTCGCTTACATAGCCGACTACTTTCGGTGGATCGAAGACCGGGCCATTGTCGTTCACGTCCATTAGCTCGATGTGCACCATCACGGTGCCAGTTTGCGGTGGCGAACCGCTGTCGATCGCGCCAATCGTCAGATCGTACGTGGGTACGGTCTCGCGATCCAGTTTCTTCGCCGTTTCGACGTCACCGTTCTGTGAATCGACTTTGAAAGCCTTGTCGAGATTGCCGCTGATGATAGAGTACAAGAACTGATTGTTCTGCGGCTTGATGTCCTTGTCGATCGCGCGAACTATAAGCACGAGGGTGCCCTGGGCGGCACCCTCCGACACGTTGGCGTTGTAGGTACTCTGCAGAAACTCAGGCGGATCGTTGCCATCCTGGATGGAAACGATCACCTGAGCTTCGTCAGTGTCGTTGCCGCGTATACCACCGCCGTTCTTCGCCATCACCGTCAACACCACGCGATTCTGTGTCTCACGATCGAGCCGACGCGACACTCGAATAATGCCAGTATCCGAACCGATCGAGAAGCCGCGATCATTAGACGAGCCCACGAAGAGATAGTACACACGGCCGTCGTCGCCCGAGTCCTGATCGGTTGCCTGGACTACGCCAACCGACGTGCCCACCTCGGCGCTCTCCGACACGTCCATGTGAAATACGGGTTGAATGAAGTGCGGATAGTACTCGTTCACGCCGGTGATGTGCACCACCACGGTTGTGAAGCCGACCATCTGCGACGAGTCCGGATTGGATGCAACGATATCAAGATTGTATTCGTTCGCTTCTTCATAATCGAAACTGGCGTCCGATGTGATTTCGCCAGTATCCCTGCGGATGCGGAAATGGTCTTTGCCGGTGCCGCCCAGGATCTCGTACTGCACTATAGCATACTTGGGTGAGTCGATGTCTCGGGCGATCACCTGGAATTCCGTGAAGAAAACGTAAAAAAATTGCGATTAAATTATACGTCAATTTTGTATCAATTTAATGGAAAGTATATTGGAAATAAAAATAAACACATAGATTTATTAATTGATTTATTTAAGAAATAAGATAGGAAACTTCTTGAAATAACAAATTTATAGCAATTTCTTTATATTCGATTTAAGTTCAAAATTCGAATAATTTTTCTAGCTAGCTACTGAGCTAAAAAACTAGAAGATATCAGAAGAACATAAATTAGATTTAAAAATTCTACGATAAACATACCTTGTAAACGAAAGTATCAGGTGGCGAATTTTCTGGTAAGAACGCTTCATAGACACTCTGATTGAAGGTTGGAGGGTTGTCGTTGATGTCGGAGACATTGACAGTTAAGGTGGCTACCACTTGCTTCGGCTCGAATCCCAGATCCGTGGCGGTGATGTTCAGCCGGTATTCCTGCACCAAGTCGTAGTCGAGGGGCTCGAGTATGGTGACCGCGCCGGTGATAGAATGCACGAAGAATTCATTTCTCTCGTTGCCGGCCGAGATCCTATAGCGGATCATGCCGTTGGGTCCGCTGTCACCATCCTCGGCGCTCACCATCAGAATCGTGGTGTTAACTGGCTCGTTTTCCGGTACTCTGACTTGATAACTGACGGCGGCGAAGGCGGGCGCGTGTCGGTTCTCGCCAGAGATTACGAGAGTCAGAACGATCTCATCCTTCTGCGGCGGCACGCCTTTGTCGGTGGCGCGGGCTTTCAGCAGGAACACCGCGCCGATGGGAATGCCGTTAAGATTCTTGCGCACGTAAACCCAGCCAGATTGTTCCTCGATAGCGAACAGGTCGTCGGTGCCGTTCACGTTCTCCAGCGAATAACTGACCTCCGCGTTCACGCCGAAGTCAGCGTCGTCACGGGCGATCAGCTGAATAATGCGTTTGCCTACTCCATAATTCTCTGGCACTGGGGACAGATAAGACCTCTGCTCAAAACGAGGCGCGTTGTTGTTGGCATCTACCACGTTCACGTGCACCATTGTTCTCGAGGACATCGGCGGCTTGCCGTTATCGGTGGCGACTACTGTCAGCGAGTATAGATTCTCCGGCGAGGATGGCCGATGCGTGTGCTTGTAACGTAGGGTACGCTTGCTGAAAACGTCGCCGGTCGCCGGATCAACAGTGAAGAGATCGGACGGTTGCAGCAGGCTGTAAGATATAACGGAGTTCGGTCCCTGTTTGTCGCGATCGGTAGCCGCGACTGTGCCAACATGTGCCACCCGCGGCTGGAGCTCGGGGAAATGAAAATGATAGGTCTTCTTGTCAAACTCAGGCGCGTTGTCGTTCTGGTCCTGAATGGTGATCGTCAGGGGAGTCTCTGCTCGCCATGCGCGGTCTGCTACTACGACCTATAACGAAGAAGTAGAAAACGATAACAGAAGAAAAAGAGAAAAAGTAGTTTTGATTTTGATATAATAAGTAAAACAAGTATTTTCACAAAGCAAAGTTTAATGGAACTACAACTGCAATACATTTCAAGAGATATATGTCGCGCGTGTCTAAAGTATTATTTCTTTTAAAGATGCTTTCTTTCCTCAAATCTGAATGCGTCTAAACTTAGAAAACGTTTGAATCTCTTAAATTTCGCTCTTTATACCTCTGAATACTTTCTTTAAACTTTTGTATTGTTTTTCGTAAGTTTAAAAGCAATTCATTCGATTTTATAGAGATAAAATTAAATATCCTACCTTCAGTAGATACTCGTCCTGATCCTCTCTATCGAGCTGCCCAGCCACGGTCACGTTTCCACTTAAGGCGTCGATGGAGAACTTCTCTCCTGGATTATCAGTAAAGCTATAACTGACGTTCGCGTTCTGACCGATGTCTCGGTCGCTGCTGGTCATGCGTATAACGAACGTGCCAATTTCCGCGTTCTCCGTCACGTTTACGCTAAACAGTCGCGTGAAGTGCGGCGGATTGTCGTTCTTGTCCAGAACGGTAACCAGCACCGTGGCAGTACCGGTTAATCGGGGGTGACCTTGATCTCTGGCTTCCACGATCAGTTCGTAAGACGCAATCTGAAGGAATTTCAACGTGAGTTTAAGTTAAATGATATAATTAATTGTCACACAAGATATTTTCAGGATTTTTAGGTAGAATTGGTTCGAGATAATTATAATTAGTTTTGAATATTGTAATCAATTAATTAAATATTATTGTAATATCCTCACCTCTTCGCGGTCCAATTTGGCATTGGTCTCGATCTGCCCAGTGCTGCTGTCAATGATGAAAGACTCGGAGAAGTCGTCGATTAGATGATAAGTGATCTGGCCGTTCTCTCCGGAATCGCGATCTCTTGCGGATACCTTGCCGACGAACAACGGTGGATACTCTTCCTCCATCACGGTCGCGTTGTAAATGGCCGCTTCCAGGACCGGTGCGTTATCATTGGCGTCCGTGACATTCACCAGAAGTTGAAGAACGCTGCGCAGAGCGGGCGTATCCGAATCACAAACTTCAATCCAGGCTTCGTAGTGCGGAGCCGTCTCATAATCAAAGCCAGAGGCAACCACGACCTAAAGAAGAATTGTAATTAATTAATAATTAAATATAACGTGCAAAATATAAAAAAAATAATCATTTTCGTAACAGTTTGAAATTCTATAGAGAAAAAGAGAGATAACTAGATAAAAGAAAGCAAGATAAATCAGAGAAAGAGAGATGAATAAATCAAATTGAAATATTTGATCTCAGTTACCTCTCCAGTGTGAGGAGCAATTCTCAAAGCATCCCCCACGTTTCCGCCAGCCATGCCGTAGCTCAAATTGCTTGTCGGTCCAGTCTTTGGTGTGGTAGCGCTCAACTTGGTGATCACCTTGCCTTCGGGCACGTCCTCAGACAGCGTGAAGCTCGTGTTGACGCTCGATTGAAATCTGGGGAACAGCTGCCGCTCCCACAAGTGGATCACCAGATCGGCGGTGACGTGCTGGGGCTCGGCACCGCAGTCCGACGCCTGTATCTGCAGTTGATAGGTGGTCTGGTCGCCGATCAGTTCCTGCGTAGCACGGATCACGCCATTGTTGAGATCAATGGTGAATTGATCGGCGTCCTTGCCGTGCAGCCGGTAAACAATCCGCGAGTTCTCGCCATCATCGTCGTCGCTTGCTTTCGCGCCGAAGACGAAGTCGCCTTTAAGAAGAAATCGACATCAACATTCTGGTTCGCGGCTAGCTAGTTAGCAGAATGCAGAACCATTCTACGGTGGCTCTTCCTTTCGTCAGTAATTAATGCATCTAATTAACGCACTTGGTATTGCCGCCGATCTCATTACCTGGTTTGGTTGCGCTTGGAACGTAGGCTGTGTACCGGGGACTGGAAAAACGGGGCGCATTGTCGTTCACGTCCGTCACGTAGATCGTCAGATTCACAGCGGAGGCACGCGGCTCCGTCGGGCTCGAGTCTCTAGCCACCAGGGTCAAATAATATACAGCAGTCTGCTCGCGGTCCAATGGCATCGTGGTGAACACCTCGCCCGTGTCGGGGTCTGCAGAAAACCGCTCCGCTTTGTCTCCAAGTAGGTTGTAGCTATTTTGAAAAAAGTAATAAAAACCATTTAAACATGGTAAAATATATTATCAATAAAATTAAACAAAATACATTTGATAAATGCAGATTATTATTCTGCTATGATTGGTTTGAAGTGATTCTTAGAGTAAACATATTTATAAGCTCTTACAATTAGCTTTAACTCTTGGTCATAAAATTTTGCGCGAAGAAGATAAAAACTATAAATTTCTTATTTTAAATTATATGATTAGTTCTCTAGTAACTATTCACTTAAACATTAATTAGAGGTAAAAGGACAATACAAAAAGAGAACTGTATATCCAAATAATATTTACATTTAAAATATTGGTGAATTTTTATCGAGAGAAAAGTAGAATTACATAATAAAGTTTCTTTTTGATTCAATCTGTGCGATTCAACATTGCCAAGCACTTCCTAAAATGGAATAATATATTTTCAATCGTGATTACGCAACATCGGTGAGGCCTGCCTACCTTATTTTCGCATTGAATCCTTCGTCCTTGTCCGTGGCGTGCGGCTTGGTGACCCAAGTTCCGGCGGGCGCGTTCTCCACCACGGTGGCCTTGTAGTCCTGCCGCGCGAACTCGGGGCTGTGATCGTTCACGTCGAGGACGACGATCCTGACGATGCCAGATCCGGTGAGAGGCGGCGAGCCTGCGGAGACACGCGATGCGAAACTTTAGTCGTGTTGTCGTCGGGCGGCCATAAAAACAACCGTCGTCGCATCGATGCGTCGTGCCATCGCTCTAGCTTGACTTCTTTCTCAGTTTTATTTATTTATTTATTTATTTTTTGCGCTTTTATTGCTATTTCGCGAACCGTAACGCCGCGCGAGCGTAGTTGGGTCAGTGGCGCGATTATTCCGCTAAATTTACGGCCCACCTCTCGCGGCTCGTTTATGACGGTTTAAATCGGTCCAAACGGAAGGTAAACCGGGGCCATAATTTTAACAGAATATTATTGTGGGGTCCGCGTCGCCCGCGAGACGCCGTAAGGTGATTTAGAACTTGCTCGTGCCCGTCGTGGAATATATTTACTTTTGACCGGCGAATCATTGCTCGTATAATTTTTCTTTTGTCGATTCTTGCAAAATTAGTCGGATGAAGCGCAAAGATGAAGTGCACAAATCGACAGAGAAACATCATTTACAGCAAAAGCTTACTTAAGATATCGTTTATTTTATTGCATCGTAGTTTATTTTACATTTCTAAATGTGAGTCGATTACCTATAATTAGGTACTTAATAATTGCGTTCATTGTAAATTTGCTTTATTCATCTTCAGATGATTTGGGAATTGAGAGAATTTGATGGTTGTAAACTTTTTCAACAATTTTGTTAAAAAAAAAAAATCAATCGAATCCCTCAAATTTCTCGAAGAATCGCTTTCTAAACTTTCCTTGTTTAGTTAATTTGACATATATCCAACTAGAACGATCCTAGATTGGTGCTTTCTTGGGAGCCGCTTTCAAAAATCAAAGGGCGGTACATTGAGATAATTGGGGTCGTGTGGAAAAGCGACTTTTCTGGATCGCGGAAGTGCACGCGGTGGCTAAATAATGGCCGGCAAACGACGCGGGGGTAATTTAGACGTGACACACGCGTTCTCCAAGCGGTGCCCATTGTGCTACCCACTTATGATTTACGGATTGGGGTACCCGACGTAACGACGTTAGTGCGCGCGGAAAAGTCTCGCCGCGGCTTAATTGCGCCGCCTAAAACGCACCATTACTCTCCAGCAGGGTAGGAAGGGAAGAGGACCGATTTCTCTGATTGCGCACGGAGTATATACGCGGTACATGTATATGTTGCACATACATGGCGAGCGTTGGCGTAGCCCAGGGCCACGCGCCTGCACGAACGTACACCGTTCAATCACGCGGAGAGTTCCCGTTGAGGGATAAGACAAAGCAGGAAAGAGAGGAAGAGAGAGAGAGAGAGAGAGAAAGCAGGGGAAGAAGACGGAGGCTGAGACTTGAAACTATATTTATCATGTTCTAGGTAAATATCCCGTAAGAGTACAGATTGGATAGACTGCGTCAAAAATCTCGCGGTTTCTTGTAGCTGCAAATTCTTCCTCGACTTGCTTGGGAACATATCCAACGATAAGGGAAAAGAATTAATAAACAGAGAATGTAAAAAAATATCACTCAAGATATATAATCCTACACGGGTTGATTCGTCACGTATCATAACTCCTTTGTAAAAACATAATGTACATAATGTAATTTTAGAAAGGTAATAATTACAAAATTATAAATTAATCTAAGCAATAATTTTGATCTGCCCGTAAACGAAAAGCGATACTATATTTGCAAAATCAATAACGATAAGAAATAAAAAATTACATAGAAATCAAATAGTTATATCTGTAGTCAATAATCAAAGATAATTTTTATTTTCTTTAATTACTGCCGTTATTTCATGATAAATGGATTATTGGCAGGCTAAATATTCAGTTTAAATTAACAAATCCATCTTGGGGTAATGGTAAAAATTTGACGGAAGGAGATATTTGAAAATAAGATATAATAATAATTACAGAGCTAATAAAAGTAGGAGAATAGAAAAATAGATAAAAAAAAAAGAAAAAATAAGGCACGTAGCATTATAACAATTGTAGTACACAATGACGTGATGAACGTGAGTTCCCAGGGATTTAGAGTCAGGAAAGATGGTCTACTTTGCATATAACGAGTAATCGCGTAATTTTGCTTACTGCTTACTAATGACAGTAATGAAGGGACTCACTTGCTACGCTGATTTCCACCGAACGGGATTTTCAGCTCGGCTGATCAGGAATATCGATTTTTAAGGAACCCGCTAGCCTTAGGTCTTAGGTATCACGAGTATGAGAAAGAGTGAGGCGTTCGTATATGGCGAGTGTCCTTATTGAAAAATGATTATCGAAGCGTCAGTTGGCCATGTGCTGCCCGATACGTATATATTTTTAATTATAAAAAGACAAAACAGAGACACACAAATCATCGTGTCGTACGTCTCAATAGAAGCGAGACATCCTGTTTACGTGCGGCAGATGCTGAAGGGGTCGCAAGGCCCTTATAATCGCCCCGACAATACGCGTCGCGCAAGACAAAAATATGTGTGCCCCGAGATGCCGGAGAGCACGCTGGCGCGCGAGCGCGTGACAACGCTCTGCGGTGTATGTGAATAAAGTAGAATATAATGTGCGAGTGCAAGAAAGGGGGGAGCACTATCCAAAAGAGACGCATAGCTCTCTTTCTCTCTCCGGACGAGAAGGAGGGGTCGTGAGGCCCGAAACGCGCGCGCGGGGCCTCACGACCGGCGGAACGGGAAGGCAAGAGGAGAGGACAGCATGGACGAGATAGTGAGGTAGTGAGAAACGAAGCGTGCGGAAGAGGGGGGGGAGGATGCCTGAGGCCCACAGTCGAACGGGAGAACCAAAGGAAGGAATGGCAAAGGAGAAGGAGGAGGAGAAGAAGGAGGGAGGAGAGGACAGTGCCAGTGCCGAGGCAGACAGGGAGGAAGGCATTCGAGGCCGATTATCATAATCGCGCGTCATAACTCTGCGGGCTTGTCTACCTTGCCGGGGACCGATTGGGCCATCGAGCCACCGCGACCGGGGGCGGGACGGGAGAAGGGGGTAGGCGCAGGAAGGGGTGAGGACCGGGAGGAGGGGAAGGACCGGGGGAGGACTACCGGCTTCTAAGAGGAAGCGTGGAGAAAAAAAAGGTTTAAGAGGGAGGAACTGCCCACCGCTTAAAGAATCTCATCGAACAACCCACAAATTTATATCCAATTTGTATATTACCGCTCATTACTTAAACCCACCGCGTACATCGTCTATCGTTTCTCGTCTATGTGCCGGTCAGCGTCCGCTGCTGGCAGTATTGACATTTCGGCGGATCGTTTGATGGACGGCTGCTGGCACGATTTGCATAAGAAATTAGCACGAATCGATCACGAGCATAATTCCGCGAACGTTTAAGTCGATCTTGTGCAGAATACCCGGAAATAATAGTAATCGCGCCAATCGTAAAGTCGATTGATAGCCAACTAAATGACTCTCTTTGAGTGTACTGTAAGAAGAAATACCCAAGCGCGTATCTCGAGTTGCAATACAACAATGATATAATTAATATTGTGATAATAGCAAAATATATATATTAAAATATTTAAAAAATAGATAATATATAAAAGTTAAGTATTATGCAAAAAATTTATAAATATCAATCTTTAAGGGAAAGAAAGAAAAGAAAAATAGGTTTAAGAAGATTGTCCAGCATTTAAACAATCTTTCTCATCGAGCAAATTACAAATTTATATTCTAATAACTTTAGTTATTTTTTCGTTCAGTCACACTATCTGGGTTACACTGATATGCCGATCCAAGTTTAATTAAGTGCTTTGTTCACACTAAATCGCAACCAGTTTTACACAGACCGGTCACAGCCAAGTGGATCGTAAAAATAATCCCTGCCGGAGAATAAGGGGCTATCCTTTTAATGTCGACCATTGTACGATAGATTGTATGGGATATACGCCTATTTAGCAGTCCATCTGCGGCGAAGATATCGCGTATTCTTGTTGTCGCAGTTTTCTTTCGTATCAATTTTACACCATTAAGCTAAATTTTCTTTCAGCAGAATAGAACGTAATAATGTGCAAAACGCACAAATATTCTATATGCAATATAACACCTTAATAGTTCTATAGTAACATTTTTAACAAAGTATATCCATAAATTGTCCCTTGTAAATTACAAGGAAATTTTATCTATCTATATATGACCAGGCCCCAGCATAGGACATTCCAGCAATATTGCAACATTTCTATAATACAGCTGGAATGTTGTAATATAATTTAAATGTTGCTGGAATACAGTTGGAATGCTACGACATTACTGCAATATTGCTTAATGTTCTATGTTCAATGGACTATTTAATGGATGTTGAGTAACTTACCAGTATCCATAGCCACTAGAGTGAGCGTGTATTCGGGTATCAACTCTCTATCCAATGGACGAAGAAGCGATATGTCGCCGGTGCTCGCGTTTATGCGGAATAGATCCGTGTCACCCTCCTTGAGGAAGTACCTCACTTGATCGTTGTACGGTGGAGTGTCCGCGTCGTACGCTTTAACCTTTTAGCAAATATACAAAAACTTTAGCTTCAACTCATTTGTTAAAATACGTTCTATACGCGCATACGACGAGATGATGAGATTTCAAGCCATACAGCTATAATTAAGATCTAAATTTTTTAATTATCATTTTGAAATCATAATAAATATTTTTTTTAACTCAAGCAATCTATTTGATTCGACAGAAGGACTTTTATTCGACATTCGAACACTTGAGGTCCTTCGAATGTTTTCATTCCCTATTATCAACTGTGACACGGTGTTATTACCTGTATCACAAAACCGCCACCCGGCGGCACCATATTCTCCATAACGTGTGCCAGATATGGCGAATCGAGGAAGACCGGTGCATTGTCGTTTATGTCGAGCACGGTGATGGTGACCTGGGCCGTGTCGCCGCGCGGCACTTTTCCAACTTCCGCCGCGCAATCCTCGCTGCGGATTGTCAGATCGTACCGGGACTTGCGCTCGAAGTTCAGGTTCTTCGCCACTCGTATCACGCCGCCATCTTCTGAGATCGTAAAGTCCCGATTATCGTCCCCCATCGCAATGCTGTACCGCACCCTGCCGTTCGCACCCTCATCGCGATCCATCGCCGACACCTGAGGCCACAGCAACAAGAAAAAGGACGATTTAATATTGAGAGGAAGAAAGAAAGGAAAGGAGGGGGAGGGAGAGAGAGAGAGAGAGAGGGAGAGAGAGAGAGAGAGAGAGAGAGAGCCATATTTTTATTTTATATTATTTTGATTTTAATTGCCCTATCTAACAAGATATTTTATAGAAATTGTAACAATAACAGTTATTCTTTTCGTCCATTTTATTAGTGGATTTTAGAAATGAAAATCTTAACTGTATAGATCTTAAATTCGCTGTGTCGGAAAATTTAAACCAATTATAAAAAATCTGATTTCTTCCTCTTATCTACTTCGACTCTTCTAAAGTATTGAAGTTCATTGTAATCTCACTGACCTGGAGCACACTGGCGCCGATGCTGGCATTCTCGGCGATGGTGGCGAAGTACTGCCTAGGCTCGAACACCGGTGAGTTGTCGTTTTCATCGAGCACCGTAACGGAGACGATGGTCGTCGACGACCTTGGCGGCTCGCCACGATCTTTGGCGGTGACTTCCAGGGTGTAGTTGGATCTTTGTTCGCGGTCTAATGGCCCGGAGACCCGCAACAACCCGTCCACTGGGCCAAGGGTAAACGGTAAATTACCGTCATCCCTCAGCGAGTACTCAACGTAACCGTTCCGACCCTCATCCCGGTCGATGGCTTTTATTGCCATCACCACCGAGTTACTCGGCGCGTTTTCAATTATCGATATTTTCGTGGGCGATATGAATTCCGGCGACATGTCATTCACGTCCAACAGCACCACCGTCACCTGTGTCATTTGAAGGAAGGATAACGTACATTGTTTCAAAATTCAGGGAAGAGAGGAATAATTGTCAACACGACTGTAGTTTTCGCAATAAATCGTAACTTAAATACTAGAGATTTTTACTGGACATCGTCAATAGTCAAGTGTATGTTTTCAAAAAAAAACGTTCTATTCTAGTATTTTTTAATACGTTGCGTAGCGCATGTACCATCGATGGCCGGAATAAATCGTCGCGCAAAAATGGTGCAGCACGAAACGTGTTAAAAAGCTTAAGTTTTTAAAATTTCCTCATTCACATATAAAAATATCACCGAAAAATGTTTTTCGGATTTTTTAAGATTCACCAACCTGTACTGTGGAGGACAATGACCGCGCCGGTGGTAGTGGACTGTCAGTAGCGCTCAGCACCAGATTGTAGACCGGCTTCCGCTCGCGATCGAGCGCCCGACGCGTGAAGAGGGTGCCGTTGTGGGCCACCCCAAAGTCACCGTCCTCGTCGCCTCCGGCGACGGCGTAGATGACCCTGCCATTGTCGCCGGAGTCTAGATCCTGGGCGGTCACGGTGAGCACGGGAGTGCCGACAGTCGCGTTCTCCACGATGTCGGCCGCGTGCGGCCCGGTTTCGAAGATCGGTGCGTTGTCGTTCAGATCGACAACGTTGCAGTATACCGTCACGGTGGACGACAGCACCGGCACACCGCCATCCGTCGCTTGCACGACGAGGATGTAGTGCTGCACCTACAGATTTAATTATAGGATTTAATTGTACGGAGAACAAATGTAAAATGTAAAATGCAGATCTTTTTGAGAATTTATTATATTATTTTAAAAGTTTGCATAACGTAAAAATAAATTTTGTATAAATTAACTACTACGTTCGGTACGTAGAAATTGCAAAAGAATTAACTTTCATCCCTATTACAAATCGCCCTGTAACAGGTCCTTTTAAGAACCGTATTTAAACGTTTTGCAAGAACTAAAATGTTAGTTTCGGCACGTGGTCGGTATACCGTGCTATTTCTTTGTTTCCGATGCGCTTCGCATACACGCACGCGTACACGTGTATTTCACGGTTCGTAATGACGTTGGCGTGTATCTGAAAGGGCATTACGTTGATGAAGGGTTCTATAAGCTACCCTTATCCCGTACCTCTCGCTTACGCTTTCCCTTCTTTCTTCTTTCATTTTCTTCTCGATAGAAGCTGCACCAACACGCATCTGTTCTATCGTAAAGCGCAAAACAGTGGCGTAGCCACCGCGGTTGGCACGAAAATAAGCGTATTATTATTACACGGTGATATTAATATCACCATTTGCCGATTAATGTAGAACATCAATATATATTTTATAGGAAGTAAAGCTAAATAAAGATTCAAGAGAACAAAAATTCTAATAGATAAAAAATGGCGTAAATTTACAGAATTAAAACACAGAATTATACAGAAAAAATAGAGACTTTTAGAGATGTTTCTTTTATACGATACATTGCTAAAAATTCTAAATGTTTTCTGTATTTGTATTATATACATCTATCGGTATCAATTTTAATAGAACATAATAACGGGAAAATAGAAACAGTTTCAAACAATATTTTTTTTATGACCAAAAAGCTGTAATTTATTTACTAGTAAATAAGCGCTTGATAGCCAACGGCTAACGGCTTTATGTAAAAAATCAACGCTTTTCCTATAAAGTTAATAGGAAAATAACAATTATTTAAAAGTCTCTCGCGTGTTGACAACTATTTTCCACCTGTGTACCCTATTTGATCAAATCGCGAAGTTTTTCCGCTTTGTAGAATTTTAGGACTTCGGTTACGCTACTGGCTACAGTGGACGAACGTGTACGTTACCGAAAGTATGGCTAAGTATGGCTTGTCTCCGAAAATGTAGCACCGGAGACCGCCATTAAAGACTGTCTGTTCATCGATCTGTCCGACTGTTATAGCGTTAAACCCTAAATTCTAGCGTTGCCCTCCGCTCCGAGTAATATAATAGGTGCGCTCCGATCCTTGAATGTAGAGGCGTGTTCGTGGTTATAATCGCTGCCCGGGGCATCCGACGCGTTTTAACGTTATACGCGTGCGTATTTTCAGTTCCGAGAGGTAGGCCGATCCGAACGGAACTTCATCCCGACAGAGCCGCCGTTAACCCCTTCGCGTCCAGCAACCAGCAACCGTTATGATGGACATATCTATAGCGATATGTAAACATATGGCTTCAGAATCATCCGGCATTATCGTTCCAGTTCATGAGCATGCTCTGGTTCATGACTGCGATCATTTAACAGCGTCTTTTTATGTGGAATAATAAATAGAGACCGGGCAAGTCACGGCCATGTGTATGTAGAGAGAGAATCGTTGAGAAATCAAAGAAGTTCGGATGCCAAAATTAATATGTCGTAAAACGGATATTTATAATCCCTCACGGACTATTTATAATCATGAGAGGAAAGCGGCTCATGAAAAATTCAAATTTGCTTGTTAACAAATCCGGGAGGACCACCAATCAGGGAGGGTTGAAATCTCGTGTGACGTGTGATTTACTCATGATCGTTATTGACGATAACTTTATTTGCGTTACTATTTCGCTCGTGGTTGCCAAAGCTGACGCAGAATTCCACGTGGATTCATGAACTATTCATAATCGCGTGGAGACGATTCATGTAAAATTCAAATTTTTTGCTGTCAGTATAAATAAGGACCTTAATACGGCGAGGTCAAAATTGCGACGATCGTCACCGTAGATGGCTTTATTTACAACAGAATTCCTTATTATTGGGCGTGATGGCGCGTAGACTCCCTTGCCGGTACCAACCTGTTCGTAGTCGAGGCTCGCGGTGAGCGTGAACACGCCGGTGCTTGGATTCAGCGAAAACACGTCGTTCGCCCAGTCGGAGATGAGCACGTAGCTCAGATGGCTGTTGGGCCCCTCGGCGTCGACGTCCGTTGCTACGACCTGACCAACACGGCTGCCCCTCGGCACGTTCTCCGGGACATCGAACGAGTAGGCCGTGCTCTGGAAGGTCGGCGCGTTGTCGTTGGTGTCGGTGACCTGCGAACAGCGGTTTTCGAGATTCTCTATTAGCACGACGATACGAGGCGCGGCCTGTTACAGTTACATTTGCCTTTAACATCTTTACATCGCCATGTAAATGAACAAAAGAAATATTTGTAGCAACAAAGATTTTAAGCAACAAAGAAATCCATGGTCGAAACGTCGTGACGATTATAATTAATAATGGCCAATTAGGTCAAATGGAGACCAATAATTTTATCTTAATTTTTAAAAAATTTTAATAAAAGATTTAGGTAATTTTTTTAAAAATATTGTAAAAAGGGTTGAGTTGTCTTGAAATTTTTGTTAAATGTTTATACATGTAAGGATTTAAGTAATTTTTTGAAAATATTATAGTAAAAGATCTCTTTTCTTGCGCGTTCCACGAAAATCCTTTATCTAGTGTTCAAACCATTCTAAGGGCTAAGTGCCTACTTCTCTTCCGAGAATTCCTCCGGGAGAGCTTTTTTTCTTCCAAGCCGTTTCAAAGGACACAGTGAGTTGCTTTCATTACGCGCGTCCCCGCGCGCCTTTCATCCCTCGCGTTTATATAATAATAAAAGCGGCAGAAAGGATTTTTACCGCGCGCACACCTCTCGTGTCCCCCGCGCGCCTCTTAATAGACCCGGAAGCCGGGTACGCGCGATCTTAAAATAAACACTCGGAGAGAGAGAATAAAATCGGCTGGAATGGCGCGCACTCGACGTCATTCTTGGATAAACACGCCGCCACCGGAAATATTCGCGCCGCGCTGCGCTCACTTCATTCGCCTTCGAATTATTGTGCTACCTCGCTCCCTCGCGCGCCGGTAGTCCCGGCGCGAGAAAACATTCTCAGGGCCCCGCAGGCTATTTATCCATGTAACAATGCGCTCATTGTGATCGATCGTCGCGGCAGCGGTGAAACGCGCGACGGAAAAAGACGGCCCTCTCTCGATCGAAAGCGAGAATAAATAGCGCTGGTAAACATCATTTTCATCGCGTGAAACGCTCTCTTCAACGTTTTTTCGCCAGTTTTCGCGACTATATTTTTCGCTGTTGAAAAAGAGATTCACACACACACACACACAAATTTCTTTGCTGTAATTCTACAATCGTCAAGTCATTCGTCACGCGTGACGAATGGGTTATTTTCAAAAAATGCACAACATAACACAAAAATTTTTCATGAAACTACTATTTGTCAACGGGAAACAACAAGTATAAAAAAATACTATTATAGAAACCGCTGCAATGCATTTGAAAATCAAATAATTTTATAAATGGTTTAATTGGCCCGGACCACGATTGGAGCACATTAAAGTCGTCGACATTTCGTTATTTTACATTAATTTCTGCGCGACACCATGATGCCACTAGTTCTTTTTTATCGCCTGAAGAGACCAAAATCGAACGGCAAATTTCCGCAGATTTACATTTTTTACGCATTTGTCAAACCAAATAAAGTAGCGGCTTCTTTCTGTCTCCTTCTTTCTCTTTTCCTTCCATTTTTGCTTGCCGAAAACGCAAACGCGCAATAATTTAAACAACAAACGAAACATTAATCTGTCGTTTATACATGTAAATTATAGTCAGATATGTAAATTATATTATTCCCGCGTGACGACTATGTTCGCGGCTACCAACGCGCGCCGAATTTAATATGATTTAATTTATCTGTCAGAGTAAATCGAATCGGAATTAAACGATGAGATTTTCGCATGTTGTGCCATGTTAAAAGATTTGCGCAATAGGTATCTGAAATTTGACTGCAACGTTAGTAAAGATGATTTTATGTGCATTAATTATTCCGTTTAGACGGTTTAGACTGATTGTGAGAGACAGTCTTTATCGCGCGCTATAGGGATTCAATAAAAAGGATATATAGGTACATGTTACTAAAAGTATTAGTTGTATTTAAACTTGCGCAAGCAATACACTTAAAAATATGGATTAATATATATAATTCAAGATTACAACCACCATTTCTTCGCAATAACGCCTCAAAGTTAATAAGAATAATTAAAAGGAGTAAAATATAACATGTATACAGTTGCTACTAAAGAAAAATACATAGTCTATTCTTAGCAAATGCACTATGCTATTGCAACTCCGTCATTGTTTTGATAGCGGGATAAAAATTAGTTTACAATAAAATAATCTGTTATTAAATAATCAATTATTCCAGCAAAATTCGAAGATTCAAAATAAAACCATATTCAACAAGTAAAAGCAATACTATTAAGTTTTATGTTATTGTTCATTTAATGACTAATGATATTTGCTATGATAGCATCAAATAGATTGAGGTTTCTTTTCAGTATGCAAATAAATCAATTATTTAAATTATTAATGTTTCTCACGTAGAAAATTAATGTAATTACAAGATAATACTAGATTGATATATCTCCCTAGAGATAGAGCTCGAGTATGCTCGAAACGTATCTAAGTTTTCCACGGGGACGGACGCGCGGTGCGGTAGAATGAAGTGGGCACGGTTTGATTAAGGAGGGCTCGGAGACGTTTGCAAAAAGTGATGGTGTCCCGAGACGACAGTGGATGACGAGGAGCCAGCGAGAAGAAGGAAGAAGACGAAGAAAAAGGGACGGGATAAAAGAGGTTGGGCAAGAGACGCTTTGAGCCTCGGTGAAGGACCGAGGGATGACAGGGGGTACCAGACGGGGCCCAGATTCCGCGACCGAGACGTGTATATAGTTCGTGAGCGACAATAACACACTTTTGCCGATGTTCTCTAAATGCGCGCGCGCGTGTGCGTGTGCGTGTGTGTGTAATTATATATAATTATAATAAAAAAGTAGATTATACTATTTATAACGCATGAAAGTTGCAGAGAAAAAACGCAATCGGCCTCGTTTCTCATGATGAATGTCACACTAATGATCTTATTGTTAGTCTGATTGCTTAAAATATATAATATTTGAATGTGTAAGGAGATGAAAAGAACAAACTTTGTACACATTAAATATCGAGCGAGTATATCAATCAATTTCTTATTAAATGAATATTATATGATCCCATAAACAAATGCATTTTTTGACGAATATTATAGATTACTTATTTCTATTTAATTGGTGTACGTCGTTTACGATTAAGAACTAACTAGAGCTCTTTAAATCAATTAGTTGTATTTTATAATATATACAAATAAATGTGACATAATTATATTATTGATTGCCAAGCGAAACTTGGTTTCTTCCGCTCTTAAATAAGATATTTCTCAAATAATTGTATTTCCAGAATAAAGAATATAGAAAATATTTTAATTTAATATAATATATACGTATTATTCTCTGGCAATGTCGCCATTTTATTCTATCATAGTCTATTCTTTCGCGATGACTTCGAGCAAAAAGGAGTTTTGACGAAAAGAGGATAGCGGGAGAAGAATTAAAATAAAAAAAAGATTCTCAAGGGATCCAGGAAGATCGATCGAGGAAGAAATGGTTAAGGTTAGCGAGAGAAGAACACGGGCTAGGAAAAGAGGCACGCAGGAGGAGAGAGAATAGCATATATAGGATAAAATATAAAAGACCAGAAGGGGCAAATTTTGCAACACAGTCGGCCAACAGAGAGCGCGAAGCCCTTTTTCATGGAGCCTAGAGTTCTTCAAGTAAGAGTTTGGATCCAATTTACCATTTCCAGACTTATATAGTGCACTTTTCGAAAACATTAAAATCAGTTTAGTATCTATGCAGTTTGTTAATGCAGAAATAAATTTAATTCAATAGTTTATATGTATAAATATTATTATCACTATATACATAAATTTGTAAAAAAAAAAAAAACAATAGATAGATCAATTAAAAATTTTCTAAGCGGTGTCCAAACTCTTACTTAAGGAACTCTAATGGAGTCCCGAAACTGTCGAGCTATATAACCGGATCTGACATTCCTCATTTTCTCTCTCTCTCTTTCTTTCTTTCTCTCTTCTACCTTTCAGAATAGAACAGCGGGCACGAGCACGCGGCGGGCAAAGCGAAGTCTTTAAAAGAATTTCAGCCATTACACATCATGAGGATAATTTTTGCGATTGTCTCCGACGGGATCCCGGCACAACTCGGCTGGCCCGGTGCCGGTGGTCGGGGTCCCTTTTCGGGCTTCGTTAAACGGTCGAATCCCGGGCCCAACTCGCGTTTTTTATCGCCACGAATCGTTTCGACCGAACCGCGTAATGAATTATAAGGCGGGACGCACGATACACTCCGCGCGTCACCGAGCACGCCTCGCAATAGCGCGCGCCTAGGGATCTGGGGGGGGGGGGAGGTGCTGAATGGAGGTGTGGATTTTGACTCACTTGATTTAAGTACTTCTAATGTGTATGTGTGTGTGTGTGTGTGTGTGTGTGTGTGTGTGTGTGTGTGTGTGTGTATGCTAAGGGGAAAAGATAATCTTTAAATGGAGTATAATTCTAGAATACATTTTTTTTATTCTCTTAAAACGTATAAGATTAATAAAAAAATTTATTTCTTTTCTACATTTATATTAATAAAAGAATGTACAAATTTTTTTATCAATATGTATCTCAATCCGTTATTGTATTGAATGGCTGTCCGTTAGGCGTTAAGCGAGCGTTTAAAGATTAAGTTTATCTCATAGTCTGGTCAGCAATTCTGATTGAAATCTTGAGCTTTTTCACGATAGTTGCACGATTTATCATACTATTCTCTCTCTCTTTTTCGCGTTCTCTCGTTCTGATATTCTGGCGCAACCGATCCGTGCACGGATCAATTTTTCTCGCGGCATATTTCGCAATGACGCAGAAACAAATTCGATCTTTTTCACTAAGGCAAGGGACGGGTGTGCCATTGTTGCATGCACGTGCAGAGCGAGTGTGTGAGCAATCCCGCATGGCGGGTCGCCAGGCAATCGTAGATTTATCTTTCGAGTGATGCCTGCGCGGGTACGCAATAGCGCAACATTGTTCTGCTTGAGATCGCTCGTTACGATAGACAGCGCTGACTTATGCGTACGGCATTATGACCGTACACCAAGACTTTCCTCGCCCCGCTGGCGTTTTCGTCTGATTACCGATCATTAATTGAAAAATATCAGATCTATCCGCAACCCTTTACCCACGCCCCGCGAAATAGTTCGAAATAGTATAGAGAGCCTGAGGCTTGCATGACTAATTTTTTATTTACGTCGAGTTTTGTCATCGGTTTAAAGCATGATCGCTACATTTTTCTCATATTGCAAGAGCCTGACTTACTTTCGTGTCCTATTCTCAAAAAATTTATTTGTAAATACGTATATTTTCCTCTCGAATTAAATTCATGAATTTCCCATGAGACCTTATTTAGGTTAAATACCTAATTGTAAAATGAAAGAAAAATTTCTGTGTTATTAGATAGAACAAATTTCTTCTCCTAGATTGGACAACTTTTACACTGCACCGTGTCGTGTTGCCTGGCTCGATTCCGTTAGAGATTGATTGCCTTTAAATTGACCGGTAATTGGTCTCGCGGCAATAATGATATCCCGTACAAATACACTCGTAAATTAATTCATCGCTGTGATTACTTAGCGTCTCTCTCTCTCTCTCTCTCTCTCTCTTTCTTTTTTTCTCTCAATCCTTCATCTTTCAGGACGATTCGTTATTCGCGCAACGATCCTTCGAGCGAGGAGAAATTAGCTAACGTCGCCGACGTTCATTCGACAACGACCGAATTCCTTCACGAGTACCGGGTTATTATTTAACCACGAGGAGAATCGTCGATATGAAGCAATAGGTTACAGTTATAGTAGGAAGTTGTCGGCGACCTTTCGGCACGGGGACGTGTCTAATGCATTATCGACTTGACCCCTCGCTCGCACCGAGCATTCCGATACTCGGGAACAATCGCCCGCTCTTCGTTCTGGTGGATCACAATTCGTCTCTCCTCCCCCGCCAATGGCTACGAATGCCATTTTCGATATTTCGCGAGATGCTTTCAGAGAGAGTGGCCGCTTCGTGTTCTTACGCTAGTTTAGTTATTTATTTCGCTTTCGCGAAAGAGATCGAAGCGACCGGTCGACATCGCGGAAATGAAAGTCTATCGAAGATGGGATGTGATTTTAAAAGTAGCCGGTATGTGAGAAAGTAATCAACGTGTGAGTAATATAAAAATACTATCATCGGTATCTTTATGTAGAAAAAAAAACATTTTCTGACATAATATATCTTAAGATGTCATAATAAACTTTATCAAGTACAATATAAACAACAAAGATTTAGAATACCAATTCTATTTCGCTACAGTTCCATCGTAATTAGAACTTTTTATCCTATACGAAGAAAATATTGTACTAAAAATTGCAATAAAGTCCTTGTTGTCTCAAAATGTTATAGACATTGTAACGGAAATTGTATTTAATATTTGTACTAAAAATTCATATACTTTACTAAAGAATTATTGTAATATATTATTCGAATATTTTATTATATAATTTGAAACAATTATTTTATTAAAATTCGAAAGAAATTTTACGACCTGAGTACAATTGCTTTTAAACAAGCTACACGTTTTACTATGATTACAATGTCAATACAGCAACTTTTTAAACGTCACAAAATAAAATTATTAAATTATAATTACAGTATAAGCTGTAATATTATTATATGTCCAAAATAGATTTTTATATATTTGTTTGAATTTTTTCACATTAATAATATTGTAAACTCAGATTAAAGTTTACACGGCTTTTTGTTGTAAAGAACTACGTTCGATTGTCTATATAAAATCACGACTGATAAAAATTTATAATGTGCACTATAATTTTCATTAATATTAAAAATTAAAATACGATTGATTGTCAATCTTTCATAATAATGTCGCGTCGTGCTCCTACTTTACAGCACAATGTAAAGAGGAATGTATATATGTTTCACGTAATTTATTTGCTCCGTGTAGAGAATGTATCTCTTAAAACGCCACGTCGGCGTCGCTCAAGTCTCGCACTATCACCTGTATATGAAGCACGATGTCCCGGTGTTGCAGGCCGTCGTCGGCGCGCACCTTGAGCACGTATCTCTCCTTCGTCTCCCTATCGAGGGCCTCAGCGAGGCTCAGCTGGCCGGTGGTCGGATGCAGTTTAAATTGGCCCTGCGTCCCATCGTTGTCCGCGTCGGACTCACCGCGATCGCCGGGACGATGATGATTCGACACCAGGGTATAAGTCAGAGTACCGATGGTATCCGGATCGTGGGCCTTGAGTACCGTGATGACGGTATTGGGCGGCGCCTCCTCGGAGATTTGGAATTTCCACGGGCCCGGGCCCCAGGTCGGTGCCACGTCGTTCCTGTCTAACACCGTCACGCGTACCTGCAGCAAGAAAAAGGTATGACGATTAGAAGTGGCTCGCCGGGGTCATCGGTCATTCCGGTCAGATCGTATCCAACCGGATTGAGTCATCAGTGACTAGACGGTATATACCGACGCGGTATTGTCAGATGCAGCGGAATGTTCGGGAAACATTACCCTGGGAAAGTCTCGTGTTCTCGATCAAAGCGATCTGAGTCGCTCCCGCAAGATCGATTATCTCGACGTCGTCGTAAAAATTCTCGGTCACTTATATAATTAAAACTTTAACGCAATATCATCGCAGAAGGTATAACAAAAAAGCAATTAATTTCTTCTTGATGTAATAATACTTGTCCCACTGAAAAAGGTAGATACCATAAGTATCTTTCGTATCGTACTAGGTATATCGTGGTTTGTTATAGTTGCGTTTCTACTAAAGAATTCAGCAGAAACCAGCCTTAACAGTAAGACGTGATACGATTTAATAAATTTTGTAATTTAAAAACGGTTCAATAAATTTTAAAAATCTAATTAATATTCATCTATATTTGATATCTATATTATTTGATATCATATTTGTAATCATGATTCAGCTGAAGTTTTAGTTTAGATAAAGTTTATTTTGTGATACAATCCGCCGCGATACAAAATTGATTCTTAAATTTTGTATCAGTTGAGTATTAAATAGAGATGAAAGAAAATGATTATATTCATGTAAACAATCGGTGCGCATGTGTGTGTAATGTGACTGGGATTTAAAGTTCAAGAATAAATTTTTTAAGTATTATAATTAAAAATTAGATTATCATCTTCATGATATAATTGCATATCCCGAAAATAATGCTCCATAATAATTTTCTTATAATATTAATTTAAAAATCAGCAATGTGTGTGTATTTGTTTAAAATTAAGCTGTTCCAAATTCGATATGTGAGCGGCGTTAAATCTAATGTTCATCTAAGAAACAAAGTCTATTATTACAACAATTATAACTAGTTTCATATCATCGCATTGAAATGTAATCGTAAAACAAAAACCAAGAAACACTAAACTTAAATTATTTTCTATTAATGATTATCAGTCCGCGAGAGATTGACTTCCGCAATTAATAATTCATAAAGTGTCGCAGCTACTTATCAACGTAAATGTTATCGACGCAAATTACTCATTCGAATGAGAATCGGAGTGAGATTGAAAATTATAAATTACATGGAATAATAACTATTAGATTAATAAGTAATTAAAATTTATTACGTATATAATTATAAATTATTGTATCTGTATAATTATTATATGTTTTGTCATGACATTTATGAAACACAATTATTTTTCTAATGCGTGGAATTTGTCACGTTTTAACAATAAATGCTACCATCGGATTGAGAATGCGGAATATATGTGACGAAAATGAAATTCTCAGCTGAATACATTTTATACAATTTGATCTGTAATCAAAATATGATTATATCGCTTATCCGTCGATGTTTTAAGATATAAAACTTCATTCTGAGTATCTCGTACGTTTTTTTTTTTTAATATTTGATACATTTTTTAGACTTATGTAACGGAGCAGAATCGAAAAATATAAAAACTTAATTTTGAAATACGTCGAGAGAGAGAGAGAGAGAGAGAGAGAGAGAGAGAGAGAGAGAGAGAGCCATATATTCGATACGAGAACTCGCGACGATTTGGCTAACGTCTGAGACGTAATTACGTGTAAAGCCGAAGGGAACGTACGAAGGCCGTTGCGGAGTCGAAGTCACGGTATGCATGCGAAGACTCGTGAGAAAGTTAGTTTTTCGATTCCGCTCGTGCATGTCTCATTTCATTAAATTCTCAGTCACGTCAGCAGCTCCGAGGTTTATGCGGCTACTAGCAGCCCGCGCGTATATCGAAAACGGCGAGAGGAGCGGTAAACTATTGGAAAAGCATAATACGGGAATAACAGTACCGCGGTGATAAATCAATAGCTGTATGCATTTAACTACGATACTCACTAAATGTTCCCATGTATGAACCGTGCCAATTCTCTGTGTAGTGTCATTCGCATTTGTAAGGAGGTTTAAATACAGCAAGGTGACAGTCGCTTATAATCCTCGATACAGACAACGTGACAATAAATAAAGATCGTCGCTTGTACAGTCACGCAGAGGAAGTTGTACCTGATGTTTATTGTATAGAAAAATGTATAAAACAAAATACATATATATATATATGTATATATATAAATACATATATGTATATATATAAATAAAATATATAAATAAATTATTTCTATAAATAAAAAAATATATAGTTATATTTTTATAAATATAACACTGTAGTTACACAATGTATATATATATATATATATATATATATATATATATATATATTATGTATTTATATATTTTTTAAAAATATATATATTATATACACATGTGCTTCAAAGAAGTCACAAAGGTTACAGCTGTGTCGGCGACGAATCTGTCACTGCTCGCCATGTAAATTCATAAATTAGGATATCAGTGGTCTGGGCAGTTTAAACGCCTACATGCGCAGAGAGTTCCTAATCCCAATATTTACGTAATTGATGAACGCGTCTCGATATATCTATCGGCGTACGCGCACCCGTTGCGGAATCGGCGGACTCGATTAAAATACTCTCTCGCGTGAGTCATTTCTCTCGCGGAAGAGAGGCGTAAATTGTTTTTCCTTTTTACAGCCAGCCGACGTAACCTCGGCCATGGTAATCCTTGTGTACACATAATCCGAGCCGAGACGAATAAATACGCGGACATTTCTCAGGTAGGGAGCTTTTATATAACAAGTGACCCGCGAAGGCATGCATCTGTCTTCCTAGTAATTAGTCGACCCTCCCCCTCCCACCCTGTCATTGATGGAACGGTTACCATCGATTATTGCTCTCGGATGTTTAGGCGCACCTTCATCGTCGTCAACGTTAGTGAAACAACGTTTCGTTATGACGAAACAAAAGTCGGGACTCTCGGAGCGCCCGAGCCTGAGGAGCCGGGTGGCGGATTAAGCGAGAATAAATAGTCGCGAACCCCCGTGCCTACCGTCGCTCATAAATCGCCGTGTAACCCAGATGCACCGATCTCCGCCTGGATGAATGCACTTACGCAACTTGTGCACGATCGACGCGTGTCGCGTTCGTAGGCGATCCCGACCGACGATCGATATCATTCGCATGTTATTAGAGTTACGCCATCCTATATGCAGCTTTCAATAGAATAATACAAGAAGAAGGTCGGCTTTATAGCGTGAAAGATGAGAAATATTATTGTCTATAATAAAATTAAAAAACAAAACTCGGGACCTTTACGTAACGGGGGCGTTACTAAAATACTGCTCTGTTCACTGTTAAATATTAAAAGGTGAAATTTAAACCCATACCTTGAGTTAAATAAACATTTTGTTATTTTTAACTACCATGTGTGTTCAAATTTATTATTTTAACACAAAATAGTGTTATTTTAATTCTATTGGTTTAATTAAATTAACATTGTTTTGGTTAAATTAATGACATATTGAGTAGGAGCAGTGGCAAGTTATATATAAGAATAATTAAAAATGACTTAAATTGAGTACAATTTAACACTACGAATTTAATAGTGTTGTATCGGATACTTAATAACGAATACAGAATTTTCTTCCACAACAATTTTATCCATTTTCCATCCCATCAATGTTCGTCGATCAATGGTCAAATAACACAAACAGTTTATCCATCGGAAATCACACTTCCGGGTTCTTTTTTTTTCCTCAGACAAATGCGTATCTTCCGCAACAAATCCGATCTTAAATCGATGATTATTATGGGCTGGCGTTACTGCCAAAAATCGACGCGATAAGAGATATCGATAACGAGCTTGGCCCAGGCCCGGGCCTCGTTCGCCTAATATATTCACGTGTACACGCAGAGCGAGGTATACCGACGCCTGTTGGACGAGTTAAATTTATGCAAAGTCTGTCGGAGCAGGTCCACCACGTCGTCGTCGGTAATTATAGGTGGGCCTCGCTGTATCGTCATTAATAGCGGCTATCGACAGTCCCGTGTTAAATGGCCGCGACGTATCTTAACTTCCCGACATAGTTCACACGATCCGTAAGATTGGCCTTATCTCGTAATGGTGCGATAACGGCGCAGATTGTTGCGTGAACGGTCCGCCACCCATGCGTGATGCCCGTGTTAAGCAAACCGACACTTATCTCAGGCAGGCGAAAATGCCCGTGCCCCGTGAGTAACGCGCTTTCTTACGGTCGTCGGTTAATCGTATTCCGTCGATTCTTAATTTTGTAACTGGTTTTTAAACGTTATTGAAAAAAAAATCGACCGTCCAGCCAAAGGATATCGATCACTTCGGGCAAAATTTTCATATCGTCCGGCAAGATCATCGATATATTATCCTACGTTTTTTTATTCAAATTGTATTGCATTCTGAATCACATTAGTCATTTATTATTATAAAATTATAATACATCGTGCAATTTGTACTAAGAATATATATTTATAATAAATTATAGCAGACAATATTTATTTATTAGAGATATTTATAATAAATAATAAATAAATTTATCTTTTTTTTATTTGCATACTATTATTTTTTAAACGGACAAACGTTTTTTTATATTGTATATCTATAAATTATTTAATAAAAATATACATTTTATAAGCAGTAATTTATTTAAATTCGCTACTTTAATTTTTGTCACAGTGGGATTAACTCATTTATTGCCACAACTTTTGATCCACTGCTCGTAGAGCAGGCATTTCGCACCGGTTGCATCAACGCCGCTTGGCGTTGTCCCAATTAACTCATTTCCTCTCTCTGTCTAGATTAGGCGCATGATGACTTCGAGAAAGACATAATAATTCTAACATTCGCTAATTTAGAGTTAGTTAATGTGGAACGTCGGGATATGACGCATCCTTGGATCTGATTGCGTCAATGCTGCTCGTCTTTTTCTTTTTTGTCTTTCTCTCTGCCATTTTGAAATCATTATTAATCCTAATTGTCTGGATAAAAAATTCTTGAATTGTCTACAGCTGACAAAATTCACAAAATAAATCACGAATAATAAGTAACTAATAAAAAAGTAAATTCTTTTATTTTAGATAAAGATTTGAATGTGAAAAGTCGTCAATCTTTATGAATTTACGGAATTCAACTTAGGATAATGCATCGCACGTGGTATCGAGGGCGACGTTTCCTGCGTCGGCGTTGAAATCACCGCGCGGAGAATACCGAGAGCCGGCACCGAAACTTCCTCGATCTCTCGCGTCTCCGGTCGCAGTCAGTTCGCACATTATACGATCTCTCTTCCCCACTCTCTTTCTCTCTCCTTCCTTCGTCGTTGTCGCCGTCATCATGAGAGCGGCCGCGACACTTGGTGTCATCGTCGCAAGCGAGCGGGAACAACGAGCGACGAGCGAAGCAACGGCAACAATAAGCAGACAAATCAGTGCGGTCATATAGCTGTCTCTCGGCTACAATCCCACCCTCTTTTCTCCATTCTCTTCTCTATATACTCTCTCCCTCTCTCTTTTTCTCTTCCTCTTCCGTTCCTTTTCTCTCGCTTCTCGCTCTACTCCTTCGATGCGGCGCGAGAGCGCGGTATATGGGCGGTAAGGAACGCCCGGAGAAGAGCATTCGGAGTGCAAGGAAAGATGGTATCTGCGTCAGCGCGGTCGGGGATCAGCGGATCGGATCGAGTCGCTCAGCGGGGGTTTCTTTGGGTCATGCACGAAGTAAGTCCCATTCTTCTGAGGCCCGTTCCTGTGCCCCGTCCCGCCCCGCCGCTCCTGGGTCCGCCAGCTCGGGCCCGAGGCCCCGCACGCCACTCTATACGTTCCACCCCCCTCCCCCACCCTTGTCCCGCTACGCGGCCGAGGCATGTATCGTACAGGCCGATACTCTTCGCTCGAGAGCGGTCCCCCCCGACCCCTTTTACCGAACGAGGTCTTATGGATTCTCTATGAGGAGTCGAACCACTGACATCGACCGATTAATAATGCGTCTTCGTGGGGGCTCGCATGGCCCACGACGACGATGACCCAGACGACGTTTCTTACCGAGAACGTAAAGGGTACACCGTAATTTCGTATAACGATCGGAGACAATAAGATATGTATCTACTAATAGCCGCTTTTCTTCCTGCGTCCTCCGTATACGACACACGGAGAAATCCGAGAGAATCGAAAATGGAAAATATACGTGAGAGTACAAGCGGAAGATGTTATCTGCAAAGCCTGAATCGATGCTGCTTCGAGAGTTCCTCGCCTACGGCTTGAAATTCCGATTTCAAAGGTTAGTCTCAAATAAATTTCAGCTGAAATAAGCTGCGGTGATTCTTAAGAAGAATCGCCTCAACTGCATCATATTTTTCACTCGTTTTTATTACAAGTTCGTTATCTGACTAAAAAGATATATATATGTCGTGTTAAAAAACTGCTCAAAATTATGGCAAGCAGTTTTCAAAACGGTAGATGATAGCAGACGCTATAAATGTTTACGCTCGGATAAAATTGGATATCGTAACTTTGTTTTTTTTTTTAATCATATGCAAAGCGATCGCTAAGATCGCTCATGCTTGCTCGCTTGCGCATAACGAGCAGTAATTATTAAACGTTAGAGATTCGTAAATCGAAGACGCGTACCATAACCGGCGCGATTATCGCGCGATTTTCCGCTTCCCGCATGGCCGCCCCGCTCGCGTGGAATTTCAAATTCCGCGATGTGTATCTGCTAATGGCTGCTTTACGCCTCGCGATCGCTGGCCGCATTCGTGAGCGACGAGAGCGTGCAGTTGTAACTATGTAGCCGTTATTGCAATGTAATTATTACCCGGTTATTATGTGCGCGCGCGCGCGCGCGGGCGCGCACACTCCATACATCTCCATGCGGGGTCCACAATCGAGGGATCGTAGTTTTTTAATTAATTAATTAAGCCATTTCCCGAGAGTGCTTAATGAATTTCTCGACGCCGTTTGTTTATTGGCTTCGGAACCGCGAACTGGTTTCCGATCCCAGTAGCAAGTATCCGAGTTTGTAATTCTGAATTCGTAATTCTTAGTACGTAATTTACTTCTCTGCTCGTGTCGCGGCTGGAATTATGTGTGAATGTAGAAGATAGAAGGGATTCTTAACGTCCTCGCCTTCTCCTCGCGCGTGCAATTACGTAGAAATAACTTATGATGAAATCAAATTTTCTTACCTTACTTAACATGTATTAAATAATTCGTAAACGAGAGAATCGGATACGGATGAATATCGTTGATAATTGACAATCGATCGCGATCTATAAAAGTAATTTCATGATTTGATACGCGATTTTCTTGCAAATATTCATAAATATCCGCTTATTCGTCAAATAACGTAAATGCTCTAGCAGCTGATATTAAAAATGATCGGCATTTGAAACTTGAATTTGTAATTTCGAGGCCAAACTCGTATCGCTCGTATTTATCGAATGGAATGCTATCGCTTCGCTATGAGGGGTCGACGTCGCCCAATTAATAATCGACTTCGTCGTGGGAGCCGTGCGCCAGGTCGAGGACCTTAAGGACATTTTATGACTCGTTACAACGATGAGACGATAACCGAATACCTAATATATATACATATTTTTGAGAAATAATTTTCTCGGAAACAACACGTACATACAAAAAGAATATAGATATTCTAAAAATATTTTTAGTTTATTATTATACAAGAAGTATATATATATCTTGCTGGCAAATAATTTCTCCCTAAGATGATTTTAGTAATCATTTGTGATAATTGTAACTGTTTTAGTTTTTACAGCGTTATATCTCTCTGTGTGTGTGTATACAGATATAAATAAAAATCTCGAAGCAGCAACAAGCCGTAAGATACAAGGGACTAAAAATAATTTAGAATTAATATGTTAGGCGCAAATTAATGGAATGCTAATTAATTAAAAACATCTCACGAAGCTTCAGGTAATTCGGAATCAGTTCAATGTTTAAACATTATTACCGCATAATCTTCTAGTTTTCTAATTTGTCTCCGTTTAACACGTGCTTTATCGACACGATAAAACACGTTTCTTCGCGATAAGTTTCCCATTGATTTTTCCCAGACAACGCCAACGTGTCGATAAAACCGAATTAAAAGCGATTAAAGATAACTCCTTGTCGTCGAGCGCGTAGATTCCTGGAAAAACTTAATTACGCCGCTTCCATCGTTCATTCCGAGCGAAGCCGGGCGGCGCGGTAATAGTTTCGCCGGAGTAAAATATATTTTCCGCGAGGAAGAGAGAGGAAGTCGAAGCATCGGCATTCCACGGCTTAATAACGACCCGCGCCGCCGCCGGATCCCGTAGGCCGCTCAAAGAGCATACTGTAATTCCGTATAACGGCCGCGCGCAGGGACAATAAGATACATATCCACGGTGTTTAGGACTAACAGCTTTGTTTCCTCGTCCATGACACTGTCACTTCGACAGGCGGGCGCTACGGAGACCCCGGCGTCCACGGTCCACGTCAGAACGCGCCCGGTATCGCGCGTCGTATAATAATAATATCCGATGGATGCCATAGGAGCCACGGCGAACTGTTCCCATCAATCGTTAATAGCCCTCTGTCGTATCGGTTGTACGAGCCGTACGAGGTGTCCCGGGATGCCTGAGCGGCATTCCCGTTCACGAAGACTTCGAGCAACTTGAAAGAATCTCCTCGTGACGAGGATATCGAGACCTGTCTCGGCCGATCGATGCGTTCGGCGATTTAATCTTCGGGTGAAGAAGAAAAAAACGGAAAGGTCGGGGAGAAAAATAAAGATTTGTCTTCAAAATTTAATATTAAACTCGCGGAGAAATTCGATAGGGAGCGATTTCGTCAGGTATGTAAAAGGCGCCGCTGCTGCATTAAAGCAAAGTGACAAAAGACTTTGGTGAAATAACAGCTCGTTTTGCGTTTCGAGTCTTTGTACGTGTATACTATACATATATAATTGTATATATATGTGTATGTGCGTGTGTGGAGGGATCGTTTGTGCACCGAGTCCGAATTGGTCTGGCGTGCACCGGCTCTCGAAGGACTCGAAGCATCATCGCGCGTACAATACTGGCGTACGCATCCAAATAAGAGGACGAAAATATCTTTGAGACCAGCCGGCCCGACCGGCCGGCCGGCCAGCCCGCTGACATCGACGACGATCGATAACGTGAATTTGCGACTTCGTCAGGACACGGGTAAAGTCACAATGTCGTCATATCTCATGCGCGCCGATCGATGAACGCCGGGGCAGGCAGGTATGCGCCGATCGCATCGTTTGCAACATTGTGTCACAGGAGGGCCAAGCATATTAATTTCCGTCCGTCGAGAGGTCTGACAGGCGACGATGGGAGGAGAGGAATCCGGGACCGGTGTCCTTGAACTTCGTTTTCCTCGTCGCGTTTTTCTGCATCGTTACCGGAAACGCAATTCCTATTCGATAATCTTTGATAGCGAAGTAGCTGTGTCGGCCTACGCGATTACGCTTTTAGATTTACGTGATTCAGTGTACGCGTATACTACAATATATAGTTGGTATACTAAAAACTAAATCTAGAATATAAAACAATGCAGAAATTATTACAAATATATATATATATATATATATATACTTATTAGAAGAAAAATAAGTGGAAAATAAATGAAAGATAATACACTTCAATCATATGCAAAAAATTATCGGAGAAGATCAATCATTTCGTTTTCTGAAAAATTTACTTTAAAAATCAGAAAATTAATAACATACTTATTGTTTTGAATTTTAACGATTTTGTGTTATTCAAATGTGGGTTTAAATTTTAAATTGGGCGTAGAATTTTAATTAATTTTGCTAATATCACGGATGCACAAAATGCGTTTATATCGCTCATACAATATATAAAAGAAATATCATATGTGTGCCTTGTTTTCTCTGTAATAGAATTGCTTATACTTCATTTATACTTTCTCCTCTCTTTAATCATAATGTGCCACTTTTAAAATAAAAAAAGTTCGCGAATGTAATAAGAAACAAATCTAACATGTTTTTATATAGGAAAAAGTAAAATCGAAATTCTAAAATAAATCTGAAGAGAAACGATATTTATTGTGCAGTTGGCGATCCGTCCTCCGAAGGTTAATAACAAGATTTCGGATGATAGTAGACATATTATATGATGAGAGAAAGAAGGATATATCCTATCTCTTCTACACGCAGGTTACAGGTTAAGAAGGGACATAGCTCGTCGAGGAGTAGTAAACAGAGATGAGATATCTTCAGTCTCGTAGAGAGATCTAAGGTTGCCACAAGCATCGTTCGGGGACGTCGCACCTTCGCGCATAAGCGGTATTGCAACGGCCACCTCTCTGCCGTGTCTCGAGGATGCAATTAAAAAAGGAGGAGCTGGTGAATGCGGTGACGAGGGACACGCGGGAGAGACGGGGAAACGGAGGGCAGACACCCCGACGAGGAAGCCTTCCAAGTTTCTGCTGTGGTTTCGCGCTTACGAAGCCCGCTTTGTTTTTCTCGCCGCTCCCGGGGCCCGCTTTCTCTCTCTCTCTCTCTTTCTCTCTCTCCGCCGATCCCTCTCCTCTCTCGCACCCCCGCATGAGCGTGCCACATGAGGACTTTCGCGATCGTGCAGCCCCGACCGACGCGACGGGTCTCATTGAACGGGCAAGATGTCGCGGCAGACCGCAACGCGGGGCTTAAGTGTCCGTTACACGTGGAATATGTCACGAGAAAACAACGTCGACGAGGAGATCGGTAGCTCTTCCCCATGTAGTTAACCTTCGATTATATTGCTATCCAGCATATCGCTTTCGATATATAAACCGAACCCGGAGTTGCGACGTTGCTACCTCGATTCTACGGAATGTAATTAATACATAAACAGTTTTTTTAATCGAAGCAATTTGGACAAGATAAAGAGCGGCCCATACGAGAAAGATCGTTAATCACTTTGCAATTGTTATTAATTTTATCATCTATATAATACGTATGTATGTATAGATAGTGTTTGTACACAATCTTTCAAAAATGTATTTTCCTGCAACCGCCAGTAATAATAGGTTATAAAAAAAATGGTTTTAACGCAGTTATAATAATGCTACATTATTATATCAATAATGCTACATTGTTATAAATAATCCTAAAATAAGGCAATATAACAAAAACTAAACGAAAATATTTCTTAATCTTCTACGTCATGTGTTTATTTACTTTTTAAGGAAAAAATTAGAAGATTAAATTAAAATAAAAAAGACCATTACCGTTTTACAATTGAAATTAACTCTTCTATCTTAATTTTTAAATAAATTAATTTGCTTAACCGCAAACGACATCGATCTCAGGTTTCACACCTGGCGACGCCGACGGTGGGAAATATCCGCGTTTCTCTCTCGCGAGGCTTGAAACTTAGTTCGTTTTACGGCGAAACCGGCGGCTATAGTAAATTTATACCCTTCGCGTATTATCATGACAATGAGAAGCATCTTTTTCTCAAGGTACCACGCCGCGTCCTCTTCGCTAAATCCTAATTTAGCGATTCTCTCTCTCTCTCTTCTCGCCGACGGACGCGGCGCAAGACGTCGGGTTTAGGTGGATGCTGGTCTTTGTGCAAGATCCGTCAGGTGGCCGGTGATGGATCATCCGTTTTGAAATACGGCTGCTAACTTATTTTTATCTCGCGCCTCGTCTCCGCGGGAGGATTCGTTCAAATTGTATTACAATACCGGTCAAACGAGGAGTAACGAGCAGTGGCGGCGGATTTAGGGCTCCCGCTGCCCTATAAGCGCAACAACATTCCTCAGGTGCACTTTGCCCCAGAACTTATAAGAATTTTCAAGTCTAAAACAACCTTATAACATTAATACATTTTATTTAATATAAATTAAACTTTTATCGTTTATTCCAATTGCTAATTTAATTCCAGTGTTGATTTCTTTAGCGAACGTATACAATACAAATTTTTCGTTAGGTTTTACAAAAGATTAATCAAGAGCCGCGCGTCCTCTTTCGACATATCGAAAGAAGACTAATTTCCGGCAGACCAACGGTGTGAGAGATCGAGGGACACGGCGGATCGATACTCGCCGCCGATCATCGGACAATTAAAATGACATCCCGCGCAGCCACGCTTGCTCGCGCTAAATTATGCGCTCGGCAAGATCTTCTTGTTCGCGAGATGCGTCTCGCGAATAAGAAGATCGTAGGCGCGACTACGTGGAAGAATAAAAGAAGAGACGCGCGTACGTGCGTCCATATATACAGTGTGCTTCGTGGCAGTCATCGGACATCCCTTTAACCGCAGCTTCTTTACGGCTGACTTGCGAACGATCTTCCCTCAACGAGAATATTACCAAGATTTTTAACGTCTCACATTTTGGTTTTGTATAACTATAACAATTAAACCCTTAATTTCGTTAAACAAACGTAATTAAAGACGCGTTCTCGTCGTTTATGTATTTTCTAGTTGAGTTTACCATAATCGCGTTTTAATTAGTAATTACTCAGAAATTAAGTGTTTTGACACTTTCGTCGAAGATACTCGATAACAAATCGACGGAAGGGTCCGCGGCGAAGGATATCCGGCGATCTCGAGTCACCCCGTGTGCATATATGTATAAGCAGAAGAGCGATCGCGGCGAACGCGCGTGAGGGGAAGGCCGGAGGGAGGGGCGATGAGGATGGCGATGAGAACGGTGGAAAAAACGAGGCAGAAGGTAAGTGGAGTGACGCGCGTGGAAGTAGAATAAGGATCGAGGGAGCAAGGCGAGAGGAGAGAAGATAAAGAGAAACTGAAAGAGACTCCGGATGGTAGAGAGATAGAGAAAGACGGAGTGAGAACACGAGGGATGCTGCAGAAGGAGGAAGGAGGTGGTGGTGGTGATGGTGGCCGGGCAGGAAGAAGGGAGGGGAAGGTGGGGATTGTCTGGCGAAGGAACCTCTAACAACCTATGATCACGTTATTAATTGAAAGAAGACCGCCGATGCTACCGGTTACGCCACTGACTTTACGTGCCGTGTTACGGCCGTGTGGCACCGGCACGGGCTCATTTTTTAACGGAAACATTCTCGTCGATATGTACACGTATACCTGCGCGTGTGCACGCACGCACTTTTTTATATCTCTGCGCGCGCGTGCGTATTTGCGTGTGTATGCGTGACAAATACACACATGTGAAGTCTCGCGCCGGCGGTACCCTCGTCCGGGGGTGAACTTCCGCGGAGATAAGGAGATACGCGCGAATATAATGAGATTGTAACGAGTTTAACCGTAATTGACGACGGCCCGAAGAGTGGATGTTGAGAGAGGGGGTGGGAGAGGACGAGGAGGGAAGGAGGGGAGGAGGTACATCACGTTCTTACGAGAGCCGAGAGTTATTGGGGCCTTTCGCGTAAAAGTCGACGATGATCCAGCAAGACGGGTCGCCGCGGGACGAATGGGGTATCTTTTTTTTATGCGATATTTTATTAATACATCGCGTGAGCTATTTATATATAGCGTCTCGCGGTATTCGTCGCTCGCTTGCGAAAGTCGCGTTCGTATGGCGAGTTATAAATTATCACTGTAAATATATCCTATTATCATATTAGCATAACAGTAAATGATATTTACCGCACAGTAATTTTTGACATTTCTGCACATGTAACTTCTATTTCTATCCACGGGTTTCAATATTCCCGAGAATTTAATTTTGTTATTTCTCAAGACGCAATATGCACTAAAGATATTACAAAACTAATATAATTCTCTAGACATTTATAGCCTTTCAGTGTAAAATATATGATTCTTAAGATGTCTCATGTGCTTCTAGTTAACCCCTTAAGTAGTATGCCCGGAAAAGTTTCATGGCCAAGTCTGCTGTCAATCCCGATCCCGCCACTGTTAAATATTAAAGGATGAAACCAATGCCTTAAGTTAAATAACATTTTGTTAATTTTAACTACCATGTTGTGTCGAAATTTGTTATTTTAATACAAAACAGTATATTATTTTAACTTCATTGGTTTAGTTAAATTAACATTGTTTTAAATAAACTAACGACATATTGAGTTGGAGCAGTGGCGACTTATAAGAATAATTAAAAGTGACTCAAATTCAGTATAATTTGACATTATACGAATTTAACAGCGGAACAGTTCCATGCTGAACTTCGTGCTCAATGCGTTTTATCCCGAAAATATCTCCATCTATTCCTAGCAGATTTTCGTGAGGTATTCTTGCAAATTTTGTATTCCATTTCAGATAAATCATCACTGACGAGATTAAACATACGTATTCTAATATCTAATACACGATATATCTAGGAATATATATGTTAAACATACACATTAAGAATTCTCAATATCGCGAATAAACACGAACTGACAGGAGTTTCTTTTACAGTTCAAAGTTCGAAGGATGGAAACGAAGGGTGAATACTCGTCTAGAATTTTCATTATCGCTAAAACGAACTGAACGACACGTCCATGGTATCGATCGAAGACGATCGAGCAAGAGTGGCATGATAAATTCTCGCGGCATGACGTGGTGGTAGCCGCGCTATTTGATCGTGGGGTCTTAGTTATTGCCGGGTGGCCCCCTCGATATCGTGCTTCCGAGGGAGAAAGTCGCTAGTCAATTATAACGTAGCGAGCGGCATGGCTTATGGCAATACGTGTATTTCCCGGGAGGGCCGTGTGCGTTTCAGTTATGTGGGATATGACAGTCGCTACGGGAGAGGAAAGTCGAGTCCCCTGGCCGTCCTGGGGTTTGCAGACTATCGCTGGAAGTACTCAGAGTCGGCTTTAAAGGCAAATCTCTCGCAGAAAGAAGCTTTAATTATTAAATTTAATAATATATTGTTAACCCAATAAGCAATATGTAAAAGAAGTGCGATGAATTTCGTTTTTATTTTAAGAAAGAACTCGTTTTTAAAATGACCGAAGAAGACGTGCGATTAAAATTACACTCGATACATGGTGTACATCTAACACTATAGTGGAATACCCGTGAGATCAAATAGGAGATCCTTATGAGGAGGAGGTAAATTACGACACGGGAAGACTGAGCGATGAAATTGGAATCGCTCTAGGAATTTGAAGTCGAAGAGTATCGGAGTCGCGCCAAACTGATTGTATAGAAGATACGATGCACATATATGCTACGGGCGAGAAGCCCGGGATCCAAGCGCGGGCCTGACCGCGCTGGAAATGGGGCCCGCTCGAGAGATGTAGAGAATGAGAGGGAAAGAGAAAGAGGGCTGGAGAGAAGGGAGAAGAAAAAGAATGCGCCGGTCGAGCAACTCTTGCGCGACAGTCCGGAGTGTAGGCACGGTTATATGCGTATATGAGCGTGCAGGCGCGTAGAACACGTTCCGCAAAGGGAAGAGAAAGGAGGATAAGGGCAACGGGGTAACGCGGGGTACGGAGACTGCGGGCACGGCCGTGCGCTGCTTATCAGAAAAATTTGTGGCGCGCGGGGCGTCATTTTTCGCGCGCGGCGCGCATCCGTTCGCCGCTTTTGTGCGGGCGAGAAGTTAAATTCATTGTTTATTAACGTGAATCGTATACTGTGCAATTTTGACGCGTCGCGACACTCGCTTTGTGTAATAATAAACACATTCGAATCCTTCTTTGAAAAATTCTCCAACAGTCGTATAAAAGTTCGAATTGCCTTCAACATTGTTCGAAACAGGAAGGTCTTTAATATTGTGAAAAGTTTTAAAAGTATTGAATATCTTAAAACTCTTGAAAATCTAGAAAATCTTTCATGCAAATACTCCAATATATGCAAGACGTCAAAAATTCTTAAAGATAAAATTGCTATTTGTACACAGAACAAAAAAAGTGTCAAATCAAGAAACTTATATACTCATCATATATACGCAACAATTTGTAATCTTGAAGTAAGAATATCGCATAAACGAAGAAAACTTGTTCGAATGAAGTTATTTAGTTCAACCAAGTAGTTCAACCAAGAAAATAAAGTTGAAATAAAAAATTGAAATTTTTATAAGAAGATTATAGATTATTACGTATATACGAGTATATAAGTCTTGATTTAATACTTCTTTTTTTTATGTGTATAAAACAAAAGGCAGATTGAAATAATAATGTAAAGCGTTATATAAGTAAGAGAAAAAACATATTTTCAAAATACTCTAGACGCTAACAAAGTTTGAATAATATTTGAGATATTTTGAGATTCTCGCTATATGTTTGAAATGATTAGATATGAATTTATCGCTAGTTTTTCGCGTGATCTATTCGTAGAAAGCGGATCAAATTGCGGCGTTTTATTAGCTATCTCGATAGTAAGGCGCTAAAACTAAATATTATCACCGCGATGGAATTTGCATACAGTTAATACTAGTGTTAAAGATTCTGAAAGTGCGCAAATAATAAGGGACTAAAGAACAAAAATTTTGGTTACTTTCGTTTGCTCGTCGACAAACTTGGCACGTTTCACTATTTCGTCATCAAATATTGGACTTTATCGTTTGAAATTCTTTTCTCTCTTCATATTTATTTGCTGAAAATATAAAACACGAGAAAAAATTATTAATCTCGGTCGATCTCGCTTGTACGAAATACCTTAATCGTTGCGAAATATACCTGAATCCGGAAGGATTTACATTTTTTGGCGTATCTCTTCTCACCGTTCGGGACCGTTCGGAAATGTCAATGAGGATACGAAAATAATGGTCCGTCCGGCACGGTAAAATATAACCAAGGACGTATCGCTTCACACTCGTGACGTCATCGGGCGCCTCTTTCGCAACGTATATAGCGATCGATCGGAAAGAACCGCGTGGCGGTCGTCGGAGAAATTCGCTTATTCGCCACGCGCGCATTTATCCGCGTATTTCGACCTCAGAAACACGAACGTACGCTGAATTATCCCTTGTTTATTATCGCATTGTCGCGTCCCGCTCCCCTGTTCGCCTCGGGGACGTAAGTTATTTTCTCCTTTGATTTACCGTGTCCGCCGGTTGCGAAAACGAGGGTGGCTTATTTTTTTTTCTTCTCTCTCGACACACACGGCCATTCGGCTCGCCGCGCGCAATTCTTATGTAAAAAGCCCGACGCGACGCCTGCAAAGGCCTTTCGGGTTTCGCGCGACCCGAAATTTCGCAACGAATCGCGCGCCGGCGATTCGATTTGCACTTATTCTTCGATTTCTTTCTCAAGCGAGTGATGTGAAACGGACAGGTCCGATTCTCTCAATTAGATACGTCCGACTTGTACAACATAATTAGTCGGTGGAGAATCGATGCAATCACATGGTTTTTTCAATTTATTATAGTTTAGGCTCGATATGGATATCTACGTAGTTGTTTCAATTAATAAGTATGTAACTAATTTGATTTTGCTATATTCATTGCTAAAGAAAAAACATAATATATTTTACGATTATTCGATTCGATGTGTTCAAAATAGATAAAGTCATTATGTGCTCACATGTGCATACTTTATATATCTGAATTTTCATTGTTCTCTTTGATAATTTGCAATTAAATAAAGATTAATAATATTGTAAATATATATCATTTTTATTAGACAAAGATAAATGCAAAAGTTCTTTTTTAATTCTGAAACAATTTGTGCAGCATCAATAAAAATTGATCAATAAAAAAAGTTTTACTCTATAAATTTAGTGGACTTATAAGGCTGAGTTGTAATTTTACACCCCACGCGAATAACGTAGAGTTAAAAACATCTGCAGAGAGTCCAAGTAACGTTTTACGAAAAATTATCGTCATTATTTTAAAAGAGAAACTGTTGTTCGATCGATTATAAATTTATCTCAGGAGTTAACGCGAGTTTGTTTCTTTGTTAAGAACACGAATTGAGACTGGTTTTTACGCGTACTCAGATTGCGGAATAAAACTCGCGTGTACAGGCTCATATTATTGTTGCAAGTAAAACGATTTAATACCTCGCGCGAATATCGGCATCACTTTGACAGATACGCGCCACCCTCGTAAATTTAAAAACTCAATTACTGGTTGGAAATTTCGTAACTCTTATAATACATGCGTACGCACGTATATACAGGCTTTCCCACAGACGACTTGCGTCACTAACGAATTATCCTGGAAGAAATTTCACGACGATATATTTTTGTTACTTACCGTTGCTAATAATTTAATTAATTGTTAGACACGTTGAACATAATAATAATATTGAATTAATAGATATATCATTAATTTAATTTAATTATATAAATTAAATTGTAATTAATTCAACGTCGTTTTAAATTATCTGAGAAAAAGTTGATTAAACTCCATGCAGTCTATCTTAAATTTTTACAAGTTCATAAATGTATATTCTTTTTGCGCTAATAAAAATGACGACTTTTTCTATAAAGTAAGTGTTTAATTTATTTATTGAATTTATTCTGTCTATTTATTATAAAATAACAGCTATTAATTTCAGTAGCCGCGATTGGTCACCATGTATATTATTATAAAATGTATTTGCTTGAGATTTTTGTTGGAAGAAAAACGTCACGTTTTAGAGATTAGAGCAAAAGAGGCTAAAAGCTTGTTACACCTATTGCAGACCCAGTCTGCAATAGATTAGACCGCTACTGACGTACGCCTTCTTTGGGACACTCTGTATATATATCGACTTACGCATTACATTTCTCGCTCTCGGCCGGAGGCTGTGGGCTGCGCGATAATACACGACATTCCTCGATTTTCTGCGTCTCCAATAACGTGGGTAGTCGGTTTGATATTTGTAACCGCGTCCCGGCACGTGTCCCGACCCTGCCTCCTGAACTTCGCGAGTTAAGTTTACATTTCGTGTGACCGGTCCGTTCTCGAAAGAGGAGTCCTCGGATAAATAACTTTCTTATCTTACTTTTAAATACTTACTTCCGAATAGTGCGCGACGATATTCGTATATTTCATTGAAATTTATATCCGGTGATATCTACGTTATTACCGGTTATTACATTTAGAATATTTTTAGTCTCTATTGAAATAAAAATATATAAAACGTACAGACACACGTGTTGCATTTAAATCTAATTTTTTCGACGGGAGACAACACTGTCGTCGTGGAAATCTGTAATCCCAAGACACCCCGTGTGTCTTACCGCAGGAAAAAATGTTACGGCGATTTTATCGAGAGCTGAGAGAGAGAGAGAGAGAGAGAGAGAGAGGCGAGAGTCGCGGATAGTTGCGTTTTATCGCGAGACCCCTTCGGTATCTATAGAGAGCGCGTGGATTAAATAAAAAGAGACGTGAGGGGAAAAAAAGAGGAAGCCCTAACGCGCATCCGCATGCTTCGAAACGCTCGCCTCGGCACGGCGGCGTAAAGGCATTTACCACATTTTATGCATACGGCCGGCAGCCGGCTGCATACGCCTGGCTCGCGCGAGAAGTTCCGCGCGATGCACGGCTCGTCGCTCGTCGCGCGAGAGTTATCATCCGAGGTGAATTTTTGTCGCGTGCGCGATTATCGCGTGCTAATTTCCGATCCTTCCGCGTTCCGTCTATCTTGCTTCTAGAAATTACTGCCGAAATTATCCCGCTGATTAGAACCGCGCGGAATTCGCGGGGCGTCACTCGGGAAGTAGCTGAGATAAAATAGCTCCTTTTCATAGTCATTTTGAACCTACAGAATGGAATAAATTAAACACTGCGCCGTAGAAGAAATCGGTTCTTTTTATTTTAGCATATACTGCAAGAAGATACATATATGAAATCGTAGAAATAAATATTATAGAGAGCCAGTAATTCGGCCGGTTGGATCAGTGATATATTTTTGAAATGATGACATTGATGACTATTTGAATTTACATAATCGAGGCGCTTTTAAAAATATACTTAAAATATTGCACGTTAAATACACTTTCTAACATTAATAACTGTAATATCTTTGAAACATTCCAAGTAAATTCCCTTCCTACAAATAGCCTCTTATATCTGAGATCTTCCAAATATATCACTGATCCGTACGTAACGAGAAAAGTTTTCAACTTTTTTTATAATATTATTCTTACAAGTTCATAAATGTATATTCTTTTTATACTTCATGTTAATAAAAATAACGAATTTCTTCTGCAAAGTAGTGTTTGATTCATTTCATTCTGTTTTATTCTTACCAGGATAGAAAAATATAATAAACGAGTAATCGAGTAATAACGAGTAACAAGGACTTACTCCACAGTTGCTCCGCCGTCACCCAATGCCTCCCAGACCTCCTCCTCCTCCTCTTCTCCTCGGTCCTCCTTCGTTGTCGCATCTCCGTCGGCGCACTCACTCACCACGTTCACACGCGAAAATATCGATCGTCACTTATGATCGCGCGACACTTTCAACACTTTTAACTTTGCACGGCACTCCTGGTATTAATCTCGCGACGCGGCGCGTACTTTGTTATTACACGGAGACGGAAGACGTACGGCGGAGAAGCTATGAACGAAGCTGCGATCCGATCGACACCCGTAACGTCCCGCAAACGGCGTAAACATCAGGTAGACGCTAACATGGCGGAGGAACTTTCGCAAATCGCAGTCTGCCAACTTCACTCGCCAGGAGCAACCGTTGCGTCGCGAGGACGCCACACTTGCTGCTTTATCATGCGATTTTGGTTAATCGCAAATCGATTTAGGAACATCCATATTCGTGTCTATCCGGGGTGTCCTCCACGGTCACCAAATATCGCCAAATATCAACGATTAAATGCGAGGTTAAACGACTGTGATCTCTAATTAAGCACTCGCGGCGTTATTACTCGATTCAGGGTTTGCTCGTATCCTCTATCCGTGTTCTGAAAACGACGCGACGGTAACTTCATTCCGAAGCCGCGCGACCCGACGCGAGTCAAGTTAAACGGTTGAGAAAAGCGAGAGACGTGCCGATCATCCGAAAGAATTAACGTAATCGAAAGTCAGCACTGTCAAACGCGATATACCTCGGTGACCGTATAAATTTCGAACATTCGATATATATCACAGTTTTCTCCGCAATCTGAACCGCCGGACCCGGCACTTGTGTTTACTCCGCGACGCGATCCGAGACGAGACGACCGAGACTGTCCGAGAGCAAAGATGCATTATGCCCGTATCGCACTAGCGGCTCGCGGCCGCAATTACGATTCTACCTCAGCCAATCAGAAGGTCAGCGACCACTACTTTCTGATTGGCTGAGGTAGAATAATAATCGCGGCAGGGCCGCGAGGGGCGCGAGCCGATAGTGCGATACGGGCGTAATGTCTTTTATGTCTTTGCTCTCGGATCTCGGATCGCGGAGTAACACAAGTATCGCTGGGTGTTGGGTCCGGCGATTCAGATTACGGAAAACTGTGATACATCGCGCGAATGTTCGGAATTTATACGGATACCGAGGTACATTAATATTACACTCGATAATACTGACTTTCGATTACATTTTTTCGGATAGTCGGTCTCGCTTTTTTTAATCGGCGTCTCTCGCGTCGCGGTCGGGTCGACGCGGCTTCGGAATGAAGTTACCGTCGCGTCGTTTTCGGAACACGGATAAAGGATACGAGCGGACCCTAAATCGAGTGACGCCGCGACGTGTTTTGTACTTAATCGTGTTTTGATAATTTGCGATATTTGATCGTGGAGAGGGCATAAATGTGAATGTTCATAAATCGACGATTTAATTGCGGTTAGCCAAAATCGTCACACAAGCAGCAAGCGTGGCGTCCTCGCGACGCGACGCTTGCTCCTGGCGAGTGAAGTCGGCCGCGGCCGCGTGATTTATGAAATTCTCTCCGCCGACCGCCATTTAGTGTCTACCTGCGGGACATTACGGGTATCGATCGCATCGCATACTTTCATTCGTAGCATTTCCGTTGTAATTCTTCCGTCGCCGTGTAACAGAATACGCGCCGCGTCGCGAGATTAATACCGGGAGTGCCGTGTAAAGTGTCGAAAGTGTCGCGCGATCATAAGTGACGATATTTTTGCGCATTTTAACGTCGTGACTCGTGAGTGAGTGTGCCGAGATGCGACAACGGAGGAGGAGGAGGAGGGGGCCTGGGAGGCATCGGCGGAGCAACCGTGGGGTGAGTAATTGTTATATTTGTTTATTATATTTTACTGTCCTGTGACGGATTCCGTCACTTTCTCAAGCGCTACTTGATTTACGTGATATTCGTTACTCGTTCGATGTTTAACTCCGGCGCAATTTCGCAATTTCGGAGTTCGATCTCCGGCATATGCGATATTCAAGAAGAGATATTATGTCGCGAATGTCACGGTCTCTCTTATTCGCATGGTCGTAAAATATTACTTGCACGATTTTTCGCGGACGATTTTTGCATTAGCATTTTAAAATCAAATATCTATTAAAATAATGTTTTAAAAATGTAACGTGCGCGATATAATTATTTACTTTAAGTATCGATTATCTGGGACACTCGTGCTTTAATGTAAAAATATTTATATATGTTTCAGATTAACGCAGGGTTACCACAACTCCGCTGTTGCGCATCGGCCGGTGAGTTATTTTTTTTTGTCTTTTTCTAACAATTATTAAACATTATATGAAAATATAGTCTGCAATTGATTTATTTCGTCTTTTCCATAATAATTTGAATAATAGTAGGCACACCTTTTGTCGACAATTATCACAGATTCAGATCCGCGATATACGCGACGCATATATATAAACACATTTAATAACATTCTCCATCCTCTCTCCAGTCGATCGAATTTCAAGATCGACTGCCTCACAGCGGACATAAATACCTGTCCCCTCTCACTTCCGCTTTCTCGTTTATCACGACAGGCGAGAATATTCGCGTCGCACGCGCCTCCGCTTCATTCCGCCGTTGATTTCGAGATACGTTACTCGGTCGGCGCGCCACACATACGCACACGCATCCCGCCGGCTGCGAATTTATTTATAGTCTTCGTTGAGCTATGTATGATTCATGCATCGTCGTTTACGATACGCGACGACCGCGACCGCGGCCGTCTGTCCCTCGGTCCCTCTGCTGCGGTGACGAGTGACGAGTCCCCGACGCACCCTGCGTGGTTGCGTGTCCCGACTCGCGAATTTTCCCGGCGCGGCGCAATCATCCCGGCAATCACCCCGCGACGTCCATCCTTGCAAATTTCCCAATGCTGCCAAGAATACTCACGATCGTCTGTCTATTTTATCGAAGGGAATAATTTCAGAAAAAATACTTGCAAAAAGGGAAACGTATATGTACTATTAATAGCCTGTGCTGTGACTGCGTAATTTTGTGTACAATTTCTAAATTATACTCAAAATAACAATACAAATATAGAAAGACTATTAATTCTATGTGAAAAATAAATGCAAATTTCTTTCGTAATAGATTTGCCTTTAAGAAAACGAGATTCTTCTGCGTCGTATTGAAAAACTTGGAACCACGTGACACGTATTAATATTCATGAAATACTGATATGTAGAATTAGGCATTACACTTATAATTGCATATAAGTAGATGTAATATTTTTCTTCTTCTACATTGAACGAACTCCACGGTATACGTCTGGAATTAACATGTAGAAAACTAGACACATTACGTTTATAATTGTATGCAATTAGATGAATTATTTTTCCTCTCTTAATAATCGAACAACTTGTGGTGTAATAGCGGATGTATTTAGTGTCGTATTTCAAAACACGTTCTGGCACGTGCCTACCGGCACATTTCGCCAGTCGCGCGCACGATTAAGAAGTTAAGAAGTTTCCGTGGTATATCTTTATCTCTCGAGATAACTTTATGATCTTACGAACGGCCGCCTTGAACACGTGGTCCCCATTCGTTACCTGATGCTTTTTATTCCTCCAGCTCTCTTACAGATGACTTCCTCGCCTAGATCGGGCAAAAACGCGCCGCTATTTCCCGTTGGCTTGTTCTTAAATTCGTGCGTTTTTGCGAGATACGGATTCCTAATCCAGCCACTGCGCGAATCGCTTTGTTTGTATGAAAGGACTCGAGCTCTAATTTTAGATATTCTGCGCACCATTTTAAAAATTCTCGCGACTTGAATATTTAATTTTCTCTCAAAACTCAAGATTTAATTTTTATTATGCTAAAAATTAAAACAGATTAAAAAGGTCCACGCGTAAGATCCATGCTTTTACAATAAAGTAAGATTTGATAGGATTACCTTTAGATGTAAAATTTTCCGCAAAATGAAGGAAAATGATAGATTTTGACGGAGCTTCCGTTAACATTGAATAATCCACATATGTATCTATTTTTATCATTGTATTTGCAAGAATATTCACATATACATGTAGAAAGCTTTTATCTTAAATCGTTCTTAGATAATTTGTTGGCAACATATAAAAATATTTTATTTCCTTGGTGCAAGAGACTGGCCTTGTCACTTTCTTAAAAAAACAGTGACCTTACTCAAGGCGGGGCAAAGAGATAGCTCGTAATTCCGTCAATTAAGTTTCCGCCAATAATTTTCTCGAGCGACTCTCCGTAGATCGCAATTTAGATCCTTAGTAAGAATAGCTTCATAAATTTCGCGTGCGTGACCTCGTTTTTTCCGCGTTGGTAGTGTGGGTGTCCCATATCATTATTGTTACATATCGGTAGTAAATTTTCGCCGTAAGGACGATCCGAGGGAGGATCGTTTGTGTCGCAACGGTCAGAACGTTCCTCCTCCAATTACAACTAATCCGCAAAACGAGGCCGTGCTATGACGACGATACGAGTTAATCGCGATAAGTTGCAATTTCGCCGCGGAGAGCGGATCGCAATTACCACTTTCCATCTCGTGTCGGCGCAGTAGGTCAGATGCAAACTGGTTCTCGCCTCGGGCCGCGTAATAGAATACGAGGACAAATGTACAAAGCTGTTCAGGGTACGGTCGATTACGCGCCTGGTTTTCGCGATCGTCCGGAAATTTTCGCGGAAGACAAAACCGAGGAGAGCCGCGCGACTCGGACGAATCAAATTACAAGATCTCATTTCATTAATAATTGAAAAATTCGATGGAATAATGGTCCAAAAGTTATTCCTTAGGAATTTATAAAAATTAATCTTGAAGTTGTAGGAGTTTTACTTTCTATTTTTAATTTAATAAAAAAAAAATTAAGTCAATCAATTTATTGTTTTTTCTTCGGATTGATAACTTAACTTCGTGATAAGGCGACATATAAAAATAACGTGTAACCGAAATAAACTGTGGACATTAAACATGATGATCGAGACATTACTGGAAAACCGGAAATTATTATCCGCGTGCGGCATTCAATAACGGTAATACGTACTTCATATTTACGACGCAAAAATCCGTTATGAGTAAACTATGAAAGTATCTTTACTTCGAATGATTGGCTCGTTTATTTTATGACTCTGACTGCTGAGATCATTTCTTGCCGGAAAAATAATTCTAAATGACTGATTTGATATCTCCTTATACTTTTTGTTATCGACAGGTATCAAAATTCTTGAAATTTTCCACACGCGCTAATAATTCTCAACAATAAAGTTAAACTAATGATTAATTAATCAAAATAAATCCTCCAATTTTGATAAATAGAAGATATATCTTTTTCGGATTGATATCTTGAGCAAAGGAGTTGGATATTATGTAACAGCATTCCTTCGGCCATTCACGATATTACAAGGATTTCCGGTTTTCGAGAAAGCGAGATGCGAACGCGAGACAATCGTCGCACGACACGAATAACACCGGTGCGGAAGAGGGAAACTTGACCTAACCGAAACGTCAGTACATTGGCATTTTTCTAGTCTGTACCAAAAGGGGAGAGGGGTGAAGGAGAGGACGCTCGAGCGAGACGTGAAGAAGAGACAAAAGAGAGCGGGACGCTGCGAGACAAGAGGGCGGCGGGGGCGGAGGAAGGAGGGCGCGGTGGCAAGAGACGAGATGAGAGAAGGAAGAGTAGAAGAGGCAGAGGACAGGGATGTAAATCATAATATGTAAATCCGTGTGATTTCGTTTGACTCCGGCTGGCTGGCTGGCTGGCTGGCTGGCTGGCTGACTGGCTCGGATGGCCGGGACCGGCGCTTCGAACTGATGGCCACTTGGCGAGAAACTCGAAAAGGCATTCCGGGACTCGCGTCTCTTTCGGTCCCTCGTCTCTCTCTTTCTCTCATCTTCCTTCCTTCTCCTCCGAGTCTCTCTTCTCTTACTCTTTCCCCACCCTTTCCTTTCCTATCCTACCTCGGGTAGATCTTCCTCTTTGACTTCCCGCGATCTCTCTCCCCCTAGGCTTCCTCTTCTCGTCTTCGCGCGCGCGAGTCTTCTCCTCGTCTCTCTCTTCCCTCTCTCCCCCTCCCCACTCTCGCATATCTTCCTTCTCTTCGCGTTCACGATTTAACAATCTACGTCGTCCGCTGAGAGTAGAAACTAGGAACGCTCGTAAATAATTTCGTGAATCCGAAGGTCGCGACGTGTGCGCCCCGTGTCCAATGAAAATTAGAATGTATTCTCTTCGCTGGACTTGACCAAGCTGTGTGACAAGTTTGAAAAACGCACTGTGGATGCGCCAAGCGAACGGTAAATCAGAGAAACGATAAGCTTCGTAGACGGAATCGCATTAACTTCAATCGTATTCGTTCATTAGGATAAAAGGATGAATTCTGAATGATCACACACACATTGACATAGACATATTTATATTTTAGTTCAAAAAGGCGCCAACTGAATGATGAAATCTTTAACGGATATAACCAACCCTATTAATGCTTTACGGATGATTTTATTTCATATAATGTCAATGTGTCACGTTCTTTTTAATTTCGCTTTTATGTGAAATAATTATAGTAAACAGTCCATAAAACTAGACTTTAGATATCTATTTATGGATCAGCTCGTAAAATGCCTTATCGATTCTTCGTGGCATTATACCACATATCTCGAGGATAGTAAAATTAATTGACGCTTGCATATCTCGTAATGTAAATGACCAAGTTACAGCTAGTGATCCAGTTTCAGGTTCCGGTCACAGATCAGATAACTCGCAAACTAGGTTTTTTAAAGCATTTAAAATTATTGATAAACAAATAATATAGTCTATTATTTTTGTAAGAATATAGCAAAAAAAATTAAATAGATGTTTATTTAGAAGAATCGTAGATTCAAAAAAATAGAATTAAATTTTACGAACTATATTGCGTACTCTACCAGTAGTGGTAATATATTATTAATATATTTTTTCGTGGAAAATAATAACAGGCTTCCCATAACTGCTCATTTCTTATCAATCTCTCGTGATCTCTCGTGAAGAAAATCGTGAAAGCTGAATTTCAGTTTCCGTTTAATGATGAATTATCGCTTCGGAGAATCGAAGAATAGAAGGAGGCGAACGGAACGGCGAGAGAGGACAGGCCGCGCTTCCTAATCGGCGACGTATATCGCGGCTCGCGCGATTAAAATCGGAAATAGATCCACGGCGCCGCGCCGTTCTCTCTTCGGGGCGTCTCTACTGCCTCGCGTCTTTACTGCCGCGCGTTAAAAATTCTCACGGGAGGAAGAGCCCGGGGACTTAGAGTGGACCATAAATAATTCCGAGGATCCGTTTACCTGAGGGGGTAACGATGGATCCTCGGTGTGTACTGTACATGTATGCGGGCATTCGACAATGGCCCCCGGGTGTTGCCTTATCGATAGCCGATGCGGTCCGTACGTAATTAAGTTACAAAGTGGCCGTTGTCAAGCGTCTATTTTCTATGCCAGAGCGTATCTGGCGATACGGTACCTCGATACCTCGCGCTGTTCCGTTCCGATCCGACTTGATTGAGACACCGTTCGTGAACGATTAAACATACCTCTCGCTGTTTCGAGAACGAGAAAATATCCTATCAACATCCACTACATCGTATTATAAGAGTTTCCGTTAGAAAATGAATTCCAAGCTTCCCGCTTTAAGTTGAGATTCAAGCACGTTCATTTTCAAGAGCCACGCCTGTGGCCGTTTTAAAGATACGGACAGCCCGTAAACGTTCCCTCGCTCGCGCGCGAGGGAAGTCCGCTTTAGAAACCGCTATACTCGCCTGCCCGACACCGCGCGAGAGTTGCGCGGACTCGCGTGCGACTCGTAGCCAACGGCTCCTCGCATAGTCAAAGGCAATATAAAAGGTATAGAGAGTGTGGAATTCAGCCGCCTCTCAGCTTGAGACCCGGGCTCCGGGCTTGACTCGCTTCTTCGAGTCGACTCGAGAGCTACGGGACTCTCCGCGGAGTCCTCCTCTCCTCCGGTTGATGATGGAACGAAGCATTCTGGTTCCCGTCATGCTAGCCGTAGGCCTCGTGCGCGCGCCGAGCCTGGCCTGGCCTGGCCTGGCCTGCTTGAAAGTCGGCAACAAGTTACACACCGGCCTACGGTCTCGTCTCGTCCAGGCCTTCGTCTCCGTCTCCGTCTCCGTCTCCTCGCTTTAAATCGATCGGGCCACGTATCGGGGCCGCTCGCCAAAAACGACGACGTGTTTTCAAAGACCGTACGAGTTGGTCGGAAGAGCTCGGTTGCGGCTCGGTGGCCTAAAATTCTTTTTTCCGAGGAACATTCAAGAAGCAATTTCTCCTTGAAACGTGATTAAAAATATCAAAATTTCGTGTCGATTTACTCGAATCACTTGGAAAAGTGATTCGGACTACTATTGCGCTTTTGCATCTTCAATTTTGCTTTTTATTACCGTGGCAGGATCAGAGAATCTATACTGTCTTCTTACTTTTGAGAATATGAGAGAAATAATTTTAAAATAAATTTAAAATATAATTTTTTAAGTTTCTGGAAAAAGAAAAACATATTATATTACCGTTACACTGAGATATAAGTTGGTTAAATTGGTGAATGTTGTAAACAAATTTTTTCTTTAGTACAATTTAAAAATAGTAACTTGAACGATATAAATATTTCTTCGCAATAATTAGATGCTAACGCGTGGAAATTTTCTTTAACCGTAGCAATCGCGTACCGTAATATACGTATAAATTTTATAGACTTTCGAAAGTGAACGTTAGAAAGCGCGCGTACGCGTTTTATTAATTATCTTAGCGGCGCTGCTTTTTCAAATTCTCGTCGTTATCTCGCGTTTACGACGCAACGGATTCCTCCGGTAAACGCACCGTGATCTCATATAAAACGCATAACTCTCGTCATTAGCGAGACACACTCTTCGTCGATGACACATATCGAACGAGCCCACATCTCACGATTGAGATCGGTCGCGCTTTAATTTATCGTAACGTAAATTAGATTTCAATTATAGACTGAAAGCGAGATTACTGGCGAGATACCCGGCTCGTTTGCAAATCGTAATCAGATCTTCGAAAAAAAGAGGAAGATCAATCTTTCCAGCGATCTATCGATCAATAACGGCGACGCTGTGATTTTTAGTGCAGCCGCCGCGCCGCGCCGTAGCGATTTCTGTCGGAAACTTCGAAAGCCAGTTCGGATAGAACCAGACTGGTCCACTCTCTCCCTTCCGAGAAAGAGGAGAGAGAGAGAGAGAGAGAGAGAGAGAGAGAGAGAGAGAGAGGCAAGGAGGATGAGACTAGACGAGAGAGGACGTAATCACGTGCTTCGCTTCCTTTTAAATTGATCGACGATCCATAGGCGTATCGTTGAAAAACACGAAAGCAGCTCTTCTTTACAACGCGTCACACGATCGTAACGCATCTCGATTCCAGATCTGAAGCGGACGCCGTGGTTTTACGACGGATGTTATGACGATCCGCGGCCACCGTTACATCCCGGGACATCTTGTAAATATTATCCAGCGGCGGCGTTCGTCCTCCGAGACGAAATGTTGTCATAAACGAGATTCTTTCTTTCCCACAACTTTTCAACTTTTCGCGTGAAACGTTTGAATAAGATTTGTTATTTATTTTGATCGATAACGTTTAATTTGTCAAAGACGTTGATGCACCTCTCAGGAAGATCTCGCGTACTTCATCTCGAATTGATCGACGATCGTACAAACGGACATCACCGCGAACATCGAGATTCGAAGCGGAGAAATAGATTAAGTACGGCGGGATGCGTCGTTTATATATATGCGTAACGTATCTCGAGGGTCCGTGGAATCTCTGGAATTTTTTTGACATCATGGTAGATATAAATGTTGGATTTTCGGTAGGAGAAAATATGACTCAAAGTTCCAACATGCCACTTTTCGACTCCTCGTTTTATCCGTAAAACGCGTTGACTTTTGAATAATATATATCTTGCGAATAATTGAACAGAACTCCAAAATTCTCTGCAGACACGTCTCCTAACAGTCACGTCTTATTCCATTTTACTTAAATTACTAAATATGATTACGTGACATCTTTATTTTATTACGAATTAATAAGAAATAAGATAAAATGAATACATCTGTTTACGCATGCACGAGTTAAAAATTAAAGAGTGAGAGGGACAGAGAATTAAATGCAGAAACAAAGATCGTTCGTGAAAGTTGGCGTTGCGGCAACGCGATATGCCTGCCTACGCGAATGGCAGTCCGTCGGTCGCGAGTACAGTTAATAAGCGAGCGAGCAACAACAACAGCAACACAACAGCGGCCGTATATACCCGCGGTAACGTGGGAGGCGTCCGCCCGTTCACGGTAGAAACCGGCGCGCGATCACGATGCAAAAGGGTTAAAAGAGTCGGGATATGACGGATAAAAATCGGACTTTTTGCGATTCGGCGCCGCTTTCTAAAGCCGCGACACGTCAGACGCCGTTTGTGAGCGCAAGCGTCCCTCGGTGGGGGATATTAGAAAGGACAGGACGATAATCGAAGGTCAAGTGCTAAACGCTCGCCCCGAACGCTCGAGCGCGCGCTCGCGTTCGAGTCCGGGTCGCGTTTAACCCTCGATCACGTTGCGTTTGAATTCGAATAGCACGATCACGCTATACTTAGTTATGGCTTCGCTGATAAATGACGTACAGTGTTATTTTTATCTTATCGACATCTCTGCTTTTGCTTTTTTACAAAGATAGCCTTGTTGACACAATCTAATTTCATCCTATATAGGAATATAGGATAAAAATCATATAAATCGAAGATCGTATATATAAATGCTTATATATATTTCTTCTTTTACAAAACTATACTATAAAATATAAAAATATAAAAATATAAAAATATAAAAATATATAAAAATATAAAAATATAAAAATATATAAAAATATAAAAATATAAAAATATAAAATATAAAATAGAAAAATTATAAATAATGTTAAACATTACAGAAATTATAGAAAGCATTAAAATGTTGATCTTTAGTATAATTGCAACGCCTAATAAGAACTTTAGAACACGACTGATAGTGAATTAAATGCGAGATACCTTTTGACATACTATAGGATAGAAAAATATATTAAAAACATGTTATAAATAATCTTACGATACATTGTAGAAATGGCAGGAAAGCATTAAAGTGCTGATCTTTAGTGTAATTGCGGCGCTTGAGAACTTTAGAACACGATTGAATAGTAAATTAGGAACAGGATTCCTTTATGATAAATAAAAAAAATCGAACGATAACTGCGATTTCGGTGAATGTAGATGGATGAACGATACGACTTGTTAACGATATTGTTTATTTTTACTTGAGCTCGTTGAGCGGCCGCGCAACGAGAGGATGATTCGCGGGGTGAAAATTTATTGAAAGCGCCCGTCAATCAATCCCGGAATAATTTGCAGCCGGGGCGGAATGAAATGATTTCGCACGTCGATCGTGAGATAATAGATGCATCGAAGTAACGGTAACTCGCGAGATATTACGCGGTACGATTCGCGGGACGCACGGGGCGTGCGAGAACGGCGGAGATCCGCGCTCGCGCGGCTATCGTAATTACATCGGTAATACGGCTATGTAATCGTAAATACAATAGTGTTGATTGCAGCGCCCGCACGATTTTTTATCGCCGTCCCGCGGGCGTTATCCTTCCGTAATTCCGCGCATGCGAACGCCGCGCCGCGCCGTATATTCATCTTTCTCGGTATCGATCCGTATATCTGAACGTTCGCAACCGCAATACGTTACGTGGAAAGACGTAGGAATGGAAGGGAATCTTACGTGGAATGGATTGTACTACAAAAGCCTACTTTCTAGGCTTCTTCTGTAATTCGCTTCATAATTTAAAAGAGAATTCCGTTTGTAATTTTACCGTACGAAAAACATTTCTAACAAATCAGAATACATGCATATATAAAATATATATTAAGACACACACACACACACGTATGTATAAAATACAACATATAAAATTATAAACAAGATTGTATCCTGGAATCTGACACCAATTATAGATTTTCTAAAAAGTAATCTCGCATCTGTCAAGAAGAATTTCCACACTAGAAAACTCATAAGTCGAAACTATTCGATGTAACGAACGGATTTCCTGATTTTCGCACTTTTTCCTTTTTAATTTAGAGCAGGAACTTTTAATTTATATTTATTATCGTTTTTTTTTATCTTTTGAAAACGCGGCTGACAACAAATCGCCAAAACGATTCAAGTTACGCCCGATGTGAAACGATTATGACAGTGATTGTGGATAGTTGATTTCATGTCCGTCAATCTCGGTGCCCACGTATGCCGCCAAATAGTAGTTGGAGTGAATAAATTCCACTTCGTAATTATATGCGGAGTAATGAATTCTAACATTATTTATGTCGTAAAGCGATCTCGTAAATACTCGCGCCAAGTATACGCAATGTGCAACGTGTCGGCCGTAAACTATCCATAATTTCTACCGCAAACGGGTTGACATGTTAAAACGGCGGAAATGCCCGCAATACAGATCTACGTATTAAAAATGGCGCCGACTCGATCCTTTCGCACATCGCGTTTTCATATTCCGCGGTCGACGGCAGAACACGTCCGCCTGTAATTATCGCCGATTTATGAGATCTGTGTATGTGGATCTAAGTCGCGCGAGTGTCGCAATGTATAATCGATGCAAATATCAAAAAGCGTCGTTCTGTGTTAAGTTTCCTTGATCTCGGTTGGGAATAGAGATAGATCTTTATTTATTGTAGTTATTAACGCCGTTTCTCAGATAATAATATATTCTAAGATTGATAATTTTAAATTAGCGCCAAGATTTTAAAATATTCAGAATTTTTTTACAATCCTTTATAAAAATCCTCGACGCGACGTCTCCCGAGGCTCTATTGTTCTTCAATGCTTCGGATGTTTACCGTCTTGGACAGCATCCCGCAGTTCGCATTTGAATTTATAGGTCTCTACGCGTGCAAAAGCTGCATAATGGGCGCTATTATACCGATTGCACATTTACCGAGCTCATTTTGTCTCGCGCGACGCTTTTTAACTCGGGCCCCGCACAAAAGTCTCGTCTTCCGGATGACCTTCACGCGGAGCCTTTATTAATGAGGGTACTCTTGACCTTTTTCTTCTTTTTTTTTTGTTCCTTTTAATTCCGTTGATTCTTTTCATCAAATGCATGCTTTAATTTAAGAAGTTCGCGGCTCGCGAGCGGAAATCGAAAATTTCAAAGAGTTTGCCGGACAAAATTCCGGCGTTGCGACGAAAATGACCGCAACCGCGAACCTGATGGCAACCTCGATTGATGATAATTCATATATTCCTAATAACTCATATTGCAAGTCATCAAAAAATACCGAGCACGCAAGGTGAATATACTGTTCATCAAATAAAGGAGGGGCGAAAGAAGGGTGAAAAGAGATTGCAATCCTCTTGGATTTTTAATGAGAACGAGGGAGATTACATCGATCCAAATTAAGTGGGCAAAAAAGTATAATCAAGTCTGTGTCAACTCACAATCAGACTTTTTACGAGTGTACGTATTATAAAGTTCCAAAAGAATCTTTTGCATATTCGGTAGCAAGAGATCGGCAACTTAACGGGAGCTGTAAAAAATTAATCTTTCTCTGAGATAAATGTAAAAAGAAGATCGCGTTCGTGTTATCGATCTCGTTATAATTTCGCAAATCTTGATCTCGATCTTGCATAATGTTCTCCAACGTCCCGCGACGTCATCTCGCTCAGGCAGATCCTCGGACAGCGTACACAAAGTGTGTGGCGCGCGCATTTAACACCCACAAAATCTCAATGCCGAGGCGCGCCGGCGAGGAGAATCGCCGTCGTGTCGCGTCGCGTCGGATCGCATGAAGGCCAGGCCCCCAAGTAATTGTTCGGGATCTTACGAGCGACCGCGCGAAATACGGCTCGGTGTGTGTCTAACGCGACGATACGCGGCGCGAGTGCGAGAAAGCCGCCGTCTGATATTCAGGCCCCGTTCTCCAAGGCCCCGGTCCCAACGCCAAGGGGTCACCTTGGCTGGCTGATGCCTCTTTCAGGCGTCCTGAAAAGAGAGACCCCGCCAACAATGACGGTGCCCGCGTCTGCTATATGGATCCTCTCGGTTGCAAGAGCGCGCCGTATCTCGTTATGCTCTTTCCCCCTGTCCACTGCCACCTTCCTTTTATTCCCCATAAGCCCCTCTCTGTCTGAATACGTATACCAGGTGTAAAAACACCTTTTGTCAACCGAACGAAAGATTTCCCTATTTGTTTTCGTAACGCGCAACTGCCGTTTTCTCCATGCTTGAATTTAAAAAATTGGCCCATTTTGCCGACAAATACGTTTTTCAATTTTAATTAAAGTTTGAAAAAATATATTGATGCGTGTTCAAACGTTTCCAAGTGCTATTGTAGCTATTTAAGACTTAATTAAGGTCGTTATAGTGATTAATTAAGCGTTTAATGGCGATCTTAAGAAGATTACTTATACGTTGAAGATCACGATTTCTAGGAAAATGTATGATTTAATCAGAAATCTCCCTTCGAAGGTAAATTATAGGGTTAATTTATTAATAATTGACATAGACATATATCGACATCGATATACTCTGAAATTATGGAACGCGAGTCATGGTTTGACCCCTACAGGAAAATGCATTTGCAAGTCCCATCACGGCGAATATGGAGTTTTGTAAACAACCTATTGAGCTTTCAATGGCATAGCAGAGAATAGCGAGAAAGGCGAGAAATGGCAAATTCCATGGCTCCATGGTGGACATTCAGGTGCAAATTTATTCAAAAAGTTCGTGAAATTCAAAAGGCTGAAAGATCGGCAAAGACCTGTGTCTAACTGCTTCCACGTCTCGACCATACCTCTGTTGAATTCACAATGCATTTCTCCCTTATCCGCCCTCCCACGCGTCTTTTAATCGCTGCTTTCCCTTTTGTACTCTCTGAGTCACACGGTCGACTTTTTAATCTTCAATCTCGCGTACGAATGCTTCACAAGTTTGTCATATTTTCAAGACTAAACCATACAATCACCAAATATCTACTCGAGATCTATGGAATCTATTACTCTCCGAGAGAATATTAATTCTGGAACTTGATTGTTAAATCAAATATGAGAATAAATAAATGCCTAAATTAAAATTGGATATGTGAAATAATGGTATAATTATTAATTATTAGTATAAATGGTATATATCATTTCGTATAGAAAATACATATAAATAAAATATCTTTTAATAAAAGATAATATTTTTAATAGTTTATTTCTTTTGATTAATGTTAGATTATTGTCCAAGCAATAATATCACTTGATGTAAAAGATCAAGAAATTGCACAATACTGTGAAGAAATTTATCTCTAATATAATTAAAGTAATAAAATGAATAATCTCGATTAATCCCGAGAAATTATAGGTACGAACTTCGTTTCGCAAAAATCTGCATTTCAATATTTTCGAGTATTACGACTTGCGCGCATGAATCTCGTCACGATCGGTAGCCGGCTTCGGTGCGAGTTTGACGCTCTTAGCAAGCTGTAAAGTACTCCTTAATCTTTCCGCGATCCGTCACTTCGATGATCCTTAACTTGTCTTGCCGAGTATCTCGCGCGCGGAATATGGTGGTGCATTAAGACCTTAATAGCGTTGCTGCCGTTATTATGATATGATAATGATACACTGCCGAACATTGTAGCATTCGTCCTTCCTTCCATCTCTCCGCATCCTTCGAGATTCGCTCGAGCCTGCCGAAAAGGGCCCGTTGACATGTTATTATATTTTAATCGTTTATTACGCCGTTACCAGCACGCCCAATCGCGTCCTTTTTCTTCGCGATTATTTCCAAGCGAACAAGAAGGGGGATGTTACCCCCGTCCATCACCAATAAAGATATTTATTAAAATCTGAAGGCGGGCGCTTAATTAAATTACTAAATTATTAAATTATGACACATTAAATTATCGCATTCAATTATTATTGTCACCGACGAATAGAGAACTTTTTAGGTTTCGCAGAATATTATTATTTTTTTCTCCAGTCGACTCCGCGATTATGTCCGCCGTAAAGAGATTTCGTGATTATCCCACTTAAATCGCGTCGTACATTTCACAAAATGCATTAACGGACGCATCGGAATAACTCGCGCTATCGAATTGCATTGAATCATACTGGTACCGGCAATTTTACGCATTGAATAAAATAATAAGTAACGATTACGAGCGTGCCGCGAGACATTTTGACGCGAGCGAAGGTGATCCGGCCTCGATCGAGCGGGTCCGTGCGAAAGGAAAGGAAGAAGAAGACGAAGAAAAACCGCGAGGAGACAAAGCTTACCTACGGAGAACCGGTCCTTAGCGTTATTCCTTAATCCCGGAATGAATCGCCGCACCGTGTAGATCGAACATTTAGGAGCGATCTTTATTTACACCTACACATCTCGACGGCGACGGCGACGATCGAGAGTCGCCGTCCGTGGGACAATGCCCGTCTAGAGTTTGGCGTAAGAACCGGGAATAATAATGAAGCTGATTGGGGTCGCGGACGACGGGAGAAGATATAATAGTTACGCGTTTACAACGGGATGCCGTGAATTAAGAGTGAAATAAACGCGATGGCGGCGACGGCGGCGGCAGAAGAGCAACCTTGGGTCCCGCGGAATCGGCTTCAACGTCCCTTCTTCATGTCGCACGCGATTTAAGACCACGCGTCGCATACACGACCATTAGCTTCGATCGAAATGCGCTACTGGCGTTACGGCGGAAAGTCGACGAACGGTTGACGGACATTGCCCGCAAACGCAACATATACTCTATTTAGACTCTAGATATATTATGATTATATTTAAATTACATTAACATATATTAATTATTAATATTTTATAATGTGAAGAGATGATTCATCATGGCATGAATAACGAATCGAGTATGCGAGAGCAAGCACGTTCTTTTTACTTTATCTCGAAACAATTAGCTTTCTCATTTTTCAAAGCATTTCGCATATAATACCTGATAAAAATATAAGTACATTGCGTATAACTATATTTTTATACTTAATAATAATGTTCCGGAATTAAGTAGTGCATGTATTGACTTCAATCATTTTTAGAAGAATAAAGTAGGGAAAAAAATCTTACTGTATTAAAATAATATTTTAATCACGAAAAAATATCTTTTCCTGCAATTGCTAAAAAAATATAGAAATTTACGCGCACGTGTAAATTTGCACGGAAAGACACCGACAAATTTTCAACGGAAATATTAATTCTCAAAATGCACCGTTCCCACGAAACACGTGTCGTTAACGTCAAATTAATTCTGATAATTCAGACTGGTTGAGCAAACAAAATAAAGAAAGAGGCGAGGCGGCGCAGGCGGCGTGGTGTCCAAGAGACAGAATTTTACACGCGTTTACATCGCGCCGACACTCTCGATCGGATAGTTGTGTCCGAAATACAATTAAAAGGAGGAAGAAGATAAAAGAGGGAGAGAGAAAGAGAGAGAGAGGAAGGAAAAAAACAAGAAAAAGAAAGGAGAAGACCGAGTCATCGAGATCAGACCCCGCCTTCCGTGTCCTCTATAGGGTCCGCAGTACCCAAAACATTTTCATTCAGATCTTTCTCTCTCTCTTTTCTATCCGTCAACGATCAATTTATGTTAATTTCTCTCTCCGCGGCACGAAAAAGGTCGCCATTAAAGATGCGTATATACGTTAGTCATAAAAGTGTAATATCTATGACATTTACGTCTGTTCCGGAAGAGAATGGGGTAGGGAGTTAGATACTTAAAGTTGGAGGACGCGATTAGGTGGAGAGCTCTCTCGGAGCCGCGTAAGAATTTTAATGACACAAAAATACCCGACGTCCGTCGGTTCGCCTAGAGAAAGTGGATTAATTAATTTTCCCGGGGTGTTTATTCGAACAAACGTGAGTCGTAAGTCGGGATGAGGAATAAAAAGTCTAAACGCGTGGGGCCATGATCGAGTTCTCATATATCGGGTGAATTAAGAGGAAATAGCTTGCAAAGAAAGTGAGTGTATTCCGAATGCCTCGAAACAAGCAAGAAATCTCGACATAAACATAAAGTCTGATTTGTCCTCCTGTAACAATTAATTTTCATTATATTAGGTATTTTCGTGGTAAATCTCGCAAAATTTCATCAAATTTCAGGAAAAGTATGAAGAAATACAGTAATGACGTAAAAGAGAGATAACCATTTAATAAGAAAAGAATCATCATCTTGACTCCCGATTTACAAATCGGATCTGTTCGTAAGAATCTCTTTCGAAACGTCACGGATCTCTTCCCGAATCACCCAGTATACGCTCGGCGGCGGTCTCGGATCGACATATAGGCTCGCCCCGAAGAAATTATCCCGGGTGTCGATAAGCGACGCGTTAATTTTTGCGCGGGTCGATTAGTCGCGGACACGCCGATTACTAGTCGTCGTCGAAGGAATCGCTTATCGCGCGCGCTCGCGCGAGCGTGCGAAGGCGGGGGGGTGCTCTTTATTATCCGCGGATACAAATTCCGACGCATGCTTCCCGCACGGCTCGGCAGCGCACAGCGCGTATTAAAACCAAGAAGTACCTGTAACGGCGGCGATCCCGCGAGATATGTAAATACGGAACGTAATTATCAGCCGGGCGGCCCCGGGCGACGAAGAATTTTAATGCGACGCGGATAATTTTGATTTTATTCAGCGAGCTGCGCACGCAGAAATTTATCTCACCGCCCTGGACTCATGATTTGCGCGGTATCGATTTCAATTTTCCCAAACTCTCCCTCTCTCTCTCTCTCTCCCTCTCCCCCTCTCCCTCTCTTTCTTTCTGTCTATGTGTTTCTTTTTCATTCTCTCTTGCCTCCACAATGTTGCAATCGCTGCAACCGCGCGCGTTATCCGACCCGTGATAGATGAAACGCACGTGCTGCGCACACACGCATGTCATTTCGCATACTTGCGATCGCGCTCGGGATTACGGAATACAATCTGCCGTACACGAGCCTAGACGGAAGAGAAATTAGACGGCGATGCGAAACCGCCGAGCGTCCTCCGTGTTCCTCGAGCACCTCGGAGGGCTCGGAGAGGTGTGCAGGGTGTGCTCGGCCGCGAGACCACCAACGCAACGCGAACGAAAACACGCGTGGCGAGTTGTTTAACCCTTGGATCGCTGATGTGAGCGACGCGCGTGAACGCGTTTTAAGTTTCTTCCCTCCCCCGCCAATAACTTTTTTGTCAAATATAAAATATATAAATCGTTTATGAATCGCAATATCTAATTCTTTACCATTTAATATGTACGTCAATATATTTTACAATTTATATTAACTCTGTAATGTGAATATTTATTGTATCTTTCAATCTTCCAAATCTTTTAAACATTTAAATATTTAAAAAAATATACGCGTCTGCTTTTCTCTCTCGCCTTTCTTCTTCACTTTTTGACATAAGCTTATATTATATATGTAGACTTATATATGTATGCGTTTGTCAAGGCGCAGGGGGAATTAACATAAACCGATCTCGATATAGAGATCGATCTCGAAGCGAAAAGAATATTCCGTATCACGTGCTTATGGGCCCGCCGATCGACACGACGGGCCCCGAAGGACAGGGCGGGCGCGTCCCGACGATCTGACGACTCTCTCCCTCTATCTCGTCTATCGACTTTTTCCTTTTCTCCTCTCTTGTCGTGTATCCCTTTTGTTAACCCGCGGCCCAACAGATCGAATACAGATGAAAATGTGTACGCTACATAATTCCAAGCTCGCGCACATTTATGTCACAGTTGTTTACAATCTGGTTGTATCGACCATGTTATTGCAAATTTTCAATACTTTTTTAACATAATTTATAAGAATCTTGTTGTTATATGTATATACTTTTATCTAGCAAATAAGAATAGTTTTTTATTGAATTTAATAAATGGTATCAAAAATTAAATAAATATAGAAGTAAAATAAAGAGTATATGCATATATACATACATATACATACTCTTAAAGCATTATTTATATATAATTATACATTACGATATTTCAATAATATAAATTGAACAATATCAGAAAAATAGAGAATATTGAACAGAAATAAATATGCAAGACAAATGTAACGAGATAAGCGGATTTAATGAATAATAGAAGCGGAAGAATTCTGTTGCAAAGCGAGTGATTATCCGCCATAAAATTTTCCCCGGGAAGAAATCGGCTTCGAAAAGTTGTTCAAAAGAGCGTATCATTAAAATTCGACGCGGCGGCGGTGGGCAACCCCGTTGTTTGCTACGCACTTTATTTAATAAAATGTTACTCGGGGGAGAAACTCGGGGGCTTAATATTCAGCGGGCGAGCGACGGTTTCGCGAGGAAGCGCAAAATGCCCGTGCTCGCGGCGCATATTTTCCCTGAAACGCGCCGTGGCGTCGCGCTAATTTTTTTCTCTGCATTTTTTTTCCTCCTCCCTGTCCCTCGTTGCAACCGCGAATTTTTTTACGCACACATGCACGCACCGAGCCGGGCAAAACTCGCGAAAAAAATACGCGCGTTCCTTAAATCCTACACCACGCCGAACGCGTCGCCCGAGCGCGACCGCTACGAGCGCGCGCGCGTGTGTGTGTGTGTATGCGCGTGTGGCACGTAGGCAAAGAGTTCCCGCGGGGCTCAATCGTTATCGCCGGTGCCTTATCTCGTCTTAAGACTTCTTTGCAAGAGCAACGCAAGAGCGAGGCCCTTCTGCAATTATCCCCCTCCGCGCGTCCGGCATCCCTCCCCCTCCGCGTCCCCTCGCTCGCTCGCTCGACGTCTCCCTCGGAGTATCTCGAAGGAGGCTTTTGCGGCCGAGACTCCCTCCCTACCGCCCTTTATCCCCTTTCCCCCTTGTACCCCCCTCTCGATCTGAGAATTTGATTTTTCTGTGGTCAACGCGCGTTGCGTTCCTTATTTGCGCGCGCACGATAACGTCTCGAGTCCTTCCTTCGCGTTCAGTGAAACGCACTGCCGATTTTCCGAATTATAAACCTTTTGCTTATTAAATACGATAATTTCTAGCCGCGCGATTTATACGCGGTGTTGCGTTTTCGCGAGGTGACTCGAAATACGCAAAATCTATCGCTCAATCCTTCTATTAATCATGATCTTTTTCAGTTTTTGTATTGGTTTACTTAAAATATAATCTATCTATTTATAGTCTTTATAATTGATGCGTAACGTTATTTGATTTTTTAAAACTCCATATCCCGTAATATTTGATGACGTCTATTCCAGCGTTATAAAAACATAATGAGGAAATGAACTTTCGTTTCTCGCATGTAAACGGTCCACCAGCATCAAAGTGGGTGCGTCACTTTCGATACTTATCGGTGCGAGTGAAAGGCCATAAAAGGCTCTCCAGCGATCGATTTATTCGTCGCGCTGTACCACATTTTACGCTTCTACATTCTGTACTCCAAAAGCGTGTCCGAGCATTCATTACGATTTTGCGCGCGAATATAATTCCAAGGTCTTGATCTTCATAAATTTGCTAACACCGAATTATTTTATTAAATCTTGTTCCTATATCATTATTTGGTTTTTATTGCAACATTATTCTCTTTCATCCATACCCAGATCCACTTACATCGAATAATACAACTCATAAACGAATGAGCGTAATAATTTCGAGAACAATGCACGAGTTCCTCTCACGTTTTACCTTCAAACGCGAAAAATACCGCGCGTTGTCACGCGACACACCCTGTATAACCTCGTCCGCGATCTGGCGCGATTAATTAAAAGGCTGAGTTCATAATGTAATTTATTATTATCATCATTGCCCGACGATATCTCCCGCGACGTCCATTCTACGAAGAGTACTCTGTATATTAACGCGCGCTCAAATTAATTAACGGATATTATGGCCGCCGCGGAATCCGCTTAAGTGTAGCCGAGGCGCCAAAGGTGTTAATTTAAGGGAGCGCAATGTAGCGCGCGCAAGCTATTTGCGACTACTAATTCGGTCTCGATTGAACACCTTCGTGTCGAGCTTGGCGCTCGATCGACATTCAGATTATGACTTTTCACTTTTGTCGATAAACGCAGTCAAAATACGTGTCGTGAAATGTGTGTAGATTAAAAAGGTACAGTGCAAAAGTTCCAAATTTTGTAACTCAAAACTATTGTATTTGTAATTATATGTATTATATATATTATAGCTATATAATTATATTACATATAATATAATTTTAATGTATATCTACTGTATAATCTATTTATCTATATTTATTATTTATTATATAATACGCACACATGCACACACGTGCGTATATAGTAGCGGCATTGTCCACTTTTCCAAATGTCAAGAATGACTATAAAGATCATTTTCGAGTAAATAGTTCGCACTGAAATCTTAATTCAATGAAATTACAATGTCCAGAAGCGAGGCAAAGTCGATGGTAATCTCTAATTGTTCGCCACTGAATTTCCCTCGACTTCTGGCCAGTTATCTGGCACGCGATCCAGGATAAACGCATTTCCCGCGAGAAGGCATCTCGCGCGGGAACGATTATCCCGATACCGCTGGCACGCCCATAAAGCGCTATTATGTGGTTTACGAGCTCCGCTCACGCTTTTAATTAGGTCATCTCGACTTAATGTCAGGGAGGCACTAAATGACGACAAAAATTCGACAACGATAGAAATTATTTCGGCTCGACCAACAACATTGTGAGTTATACAAGCAGGTTTAACCACATATTAATATAGAATTTTATAACTTAATAAATTATACTACACAGTGTGTGTGTATAGCATAATTGACTTTTTTTTAATTTTATACGTTGCAAAGAAACTTAGAATTTATTTAAATTCAACGCAACAAAAATATATCAAAAATAGTTTTAATAAAAGATCAAAATGATTTTGCTGTCTAGTTCTATTCCTAATTAAGTTCCTAAAATATTTATGACTGTTTAGAGCTCTGTAATTTAATTTGTAACAATAAGTGACAATAATCATTTTACATCTCTTAGAAAATTCATGATGAAGATATTATTAGATTTATTACTCCGGAAATAAATGCAAGTTAGTGTTCGTTTATGTTAAGACATTGTGCGCGATACACGTGCAGGATAAGCGCGATTTCGGATGCGGATCGTCAGCGATGTCGACGCGGCAAATCCGTACTTTCGCGGCACCCCGTATACACAATGCACATGAGGGGTGCGGCAGCCCAGGGCTGGTCAGCGGAGGGCCTGACAGTCACTCAATGAATTATTGGCCATAATAGCAGTGGCAGCGAGGCCGGAGCCTGATTCTCTCTCACACTCTCTTTCTCTCTCTCTCTCTCTCTTTCTCTCCCACTTTCTCTCGCGTCTCTCGACGAGCCGTCGTGCAACTCGATTCCGGCGGCCGCCGTAACCCTTTGGCGTCGTCTCTCGTGCCTCGGGTTTGGCGCGGGACGAAACGTATTGTTGCTATGCATGCTCAGTAGGCCACGCTCTTTACGAGCGCGGTTCCCGCAAAAAGCACGTTCGGTTTGTGCGGTCGAACGCTTCTACGCATGCAAAAGTTTATACATACGGATCTAATCGGCTTGCTCTGCAAATATCGCGTATTGCATCCCGCATTTCTAATATTTCAACGTGCGACAGTTAAATACTTGTAAGAGCAATTTGCCGATGGTCCCCAAAATAACAGATTGTAATATACATATAATAACTTAATAACATGTACGATATATACAAAATGTTTCAAAAAAGAATTTAAAACTTACAATTAGAGAGTAAGTAGTATTTACATATTAAATTGAATTAAAAAGAAAATTAATCACAATGCCCATAGAATTAATCTTATTAGAGGTATAAGCGATTTTTGGTTCTGATACAAAGGTAATTTAAATTAGACTTATATATCTTTTTCTGCATAAATTAATTCCTCTCGTATAAGACTTAATATAAAATTATCAAAAAATAACAAGATTTTACAAGATATTTTATGTTCAAAATATATCGAATAAAAGGACCTCATAAAGTATTCACTCTTTGGTAATTTATCTCTTAATATATTTTTATATATAAAATAAATAGAAAAATTAATTTATGTAAAAAAACGTTATATGGTATTATATGCAAACGAACATAAGTCACCTATATAACTAAAATTCACTTTAGTCTGTGACAAAATTAATTTTTGAATTTATGTCGATTTTTTTTCATTTAGCTTGATAAGCAAAAAACTTCTTTTTTAATATTCTAGATTTATAAGCACAAATAGATACGTAAGAAACAGCAACTTTATAATACAAGTTTATGGTGTCAATAACCGGAAATTGGAATTATATAAAAAAAGCAGGTAACACCGTCGACCAGTGTCTTTTATTATATCCACGAAGCCACTTGACATTGGAAAGAAAGGACGAAAATTACGGATCAGGTTATAGTGAGTGTGGAAACGCATAACGGAATCGCGTTTTGCAATCGATTTGCAGCGCCCGGCAGCTTCCTCTGCCGCGCCGCGCCGGCGAGATTCACTCCGATGAGTCCGATGATCGCTGGCATCGCTGCCGCTCGCGAGCGCAACGCACACGGCGATTAATTAATTAGAATGAATATTGTATCGAATCCGGCCGGGCGGATCGACGAGAGCGGCGGCCGAGAGTGGTCTCGTGCCGCTTTTATTTTAATCGGCGATCTGTGTTAATGATTCCCGCGCGCGGAACTCGCTCTCGGAAAAGGATCATTAACCTTGGAAGTGATCCCGGAACGTTTGCGGTGGCTGCGTGGTGTCTGCCTTCACCTGCTGAGAGAGTTGGGCGTCTAACGGGAGTCGGGTAGCTCTCGCGGCGCGTGTACTACCCGCTCGCAAGCCTGATTGTTTATATTGTCGCGTGTCCCGTGCCTGCCTGAAATATTCATATCTTGCTGTGCCCGATTGATATCGAGAGCAGCAAATTGAGAAGAAGATCACTCTCCCGGATGAAACGTCTAACTACTCTGGCTAGTCAGATTGAAGCGGATATCTCGAGCTCGATTCAATGTGATGCGGGACGTGTCGCGATACGCTCTATCAACTTTATACTGTTCTACCGTTGTTCCTCAATTGTACTATTAAACATTAAGTCCCGTTTAATTTGTGTTTCTTTACCTCGTGTCAAGTGTTATAAGCGAATGCGTCTAACACTCACAATTTATTTTTACAAGTTCGTAATACGTACAGTTTTCTTGCGTTAATTAAAGTAATGGGTTTCTTCTATACTGGCATTTTATTAATTTCATATTCCGCCTATCTATTACAAAATAACAACTATTTAGTTTCATTAATTTGCTGATTACTCTGTATATCGCTGTTCGCCAGGTATCGCGTATTCACGTGACACGATTCGAGTCGTCGCATCGCCTGTTCGTGACACTCGCGTTGAAATCACTCTCGCGCAACCCTAAATTCTGAACACAGTAAAACTCGCTTATTTCCTTCGTATCATTTGGACATAATGTGATAATTACTGATATTATTAATTTTCAAATATTTATTTGGTCACTATTAATTTCCGAATAAACTTGATTTATAAACAAATGATTTCGTGAAATTATGTCGAGTTATTTGTTATCAATATCAAAATAAGATCGATAAAATAATGAAAAATTTTTTTAGTTTAGTAAAGTTTGAAAAATCCATTATAAATAATGTCCATTTAGCGAACAAAAAAAGTTTTGGATCTTGAAGTTAATCTTTTACTAAAAATCTAAAAATTCTAACAATAAAATATATTTAATCCTATATGCCACACTCGTATTAAAAATTTTTTTGTTTTATATGTTTAAAAAATTAATGAATACATTTCTAAGCGAACAAATTTTTTCGATAATTATTGTGTAATATATGAAAATTTAATGACAGCTTAAGATTCTGCATTTGGTTTAGATTTCTGGTAATCAAGCGTATAAAAATCTTGTTCGAATTTTCTAAATTATCTTGTTTCTTTAAGCGTCACATTATTGCATAAAGGCGAAAAGGAATTTCACGCCTTTACAATCAATCTCATATATCGGCGCCAAAAATTTCTCGAATCACACCGACGACGGCACGACCAGGATAATTTACGTGGGACTTAATTAACACCAGCAGTATGTTCATTAACCAGAACGATGGTTATCAAGGGCCGTTTTCCGTTCTTTTAAGGTCGAACAGGGAATGTTCTTGCGTTACATTATGACATTTACGTTACTCTGCGACGCAACGACGATTATCGTCGTAATTATCGCCGTTGTTATTACTATTATTTTATCATCCGCGCGCGCTTATCGCCGCGGGTATCCGCGGCTGATGGAACGAGGCTGCGTGGCCGATAGTCGCGCTCAATGGTGATGAGGATGATGCTTCTTCTCTCGGGATATCGGAGTTTCTCTCGCCGCACTGGAGAGAAGGAGAACTATACACTATACTACAGAAGCGAGAGGAAAGAGGAGGGAACAGATGGAAGGCAGAAGAGCGAACGAGACAACAGATGGAGAGAGAGAGAGAGAGAGAGAGAGAAGTGAGGGGGGAATAGCGGGAAGGGAGTACCTACGCATTGCGGCAGACATTATGCTAATCTGCGAGCGAGGATGTATGCCCGATAAGCCGCCCGTGTACCGCCTTGGTATATAAGTCCCCCTTCGGATTCCCCTTACCGCCCCCCGCTCTTTCCCGTGCTCTGCTCTCTGGCCTCGTCGGTGAAGCCCAGGGGCTCCACGCCCTCGATCTCACATACGTGTACGTTATCGGCGGTGTGCGTGCCTCACATTACGTCTTATATACCCTTCGCGCACGCGGGGCGACGGCGGACGGACGTCGCGGCGACGGGTCTTGGTCCGAGGGTCAGCGCCTTATCTCTTCTTAACGAAAACGTGGAAGAGCATTTGGGTGTCGGGGACCCGAGAAATGTCGCGCGTCAGCGACCGACTTTGAAACTAGTCGAGCTCTGTGCCCGTCTTTCTTTCTGTCTTCCTTTTGCATGCTCAATCTTTGGCGATGGACTCGAATAATCTTTGCATCGATAACTCGCAGGTATCTAAAAGAATGTCCGAGATTAGCTGATCAGAAATTAGGAATTAAACTCGAGAAAGACAACCTTGACAATTGTTTATGGGTCTATCTGTTAATCCCTCCTCTATTCTCCACCGTTTTAGTCGCTGAAAATTACTGTTGCGGTGGTAACTGTTACATATTAATTATCATCTTTCTTTTTACAAATTCATGTTTTCTCTCTCTCATTCTCTCTTTGAGAACAGATTCTCTCGCAGCGGCAAGGCTAATATCAGGCTCATGATAGCGGACATTCCGCGAGAATACCGGAAGAACCGTTGAAAGACGAGCGTGTGTAAATGTCATGCGACGAGTAGTAGATCCACTTAAAAACCATAATAAGGAAAATATAAAGCAACCTCATATATCCGGCATGATAAACGTACCATATACAGCAACGCTTATTATCGAATTTTTTTTCAGTCACTGTTCTCGCGGTTCCACCGATTAATTTTCCGCGGAAATAATGTGCCCATCGGTGACAACTTTTCATCTCCAGATCTGGGTGATGGATACACTTTAAAGGTTGTCAGTGTAAAATCCTACAGAATCCCACAGTCGGAGCTTGTGAGACCGCTGACAGTATACTAATTAAGTTTAAACACATGGATTATAATGGTAGGCATTTTGGGAGCACAAGATAAATCTGCTAATTCCTTTCGCGAAGTCGGCCGATGCCTCTTTCCTCTTTTCTTCTATCCTCTCTTTTCTCTCTTTTCCTTTAAAGGTCTCCGACTCGTTTTCGAGAGAACGGTTTTCTTTCGCATCTCTCCCCTCAAGTTCAGTAATCTTAAAGAGGACGTATAATTCAGGCGAATTAATGGTGGACGTACGGATATCGGGTGGGTAACGCGATCTTTAAAGGGCGACGGCGTATTTGTCCGCGAGCCGAGATCGGATCGGGATAAGGGTCGAAAAAAAGGAGAGAGAAGGAAAGAGAAAAAATAATGACAGTGGCGTGTGACGCGCGGAGAGACGCGGGAGAAACGACGGGTCAATTTGAATACAATGCCACGCGAATATGCATTTTCTCGCATTCCTGCCTCCGCGTGGTTGCGTACGTCTTCCTTTAACCCTAAGCGCCATCGCCTGGGACGTATTCTCGACCCCGTTTCTAATGCGTATAGATCATGCCAAAATTGTTGTCTCTGATTAATAATTTTGATCCAATGTCATTATATCAATAATAAATTATTACATTCTATATTATGTACTATTTCTATTTCATTAATTTGCGCGAGCAAACATGGTGGATTGTCTCTAAAATTTATGTCTATTATCTATATTATATCACGTGTGATATCGATACGTTAATTATTATTAACTTAGAATATTTAAACGCTACACACATACATTACAATTACAATTACATTAACTCTACATTTATTTAATAAATGACATATTTTGAATTAAATAGGATCTCTCTAGATCGAAAAGGCACGCCGATCGTGTTGCCGAGTGTATCCTCGAGTCTATCATTACATATGAAGGGGGAAGAGGTGAAAAAAGAAGAATCCGCGAGTCTTGTGCGTTCCTGCGAAAGGGATGTCCAAATAATATTTAAAAATTAATGTCATGCGAACTTATCCAAAGGGTTCGGTGGGTTTTGCACCACCTTTCTGCATAAGATAAAGAGCTCTTGTGGCCACCGCACGCGTGTAAGAAAGAACGAGAAGGAGACTGGCGAACATAAAGATAGACTAAGAACGAGAGGCACTGTGCCCGTGAGGAGAAACCTGTAGGATCGAGCGAGAGGAGGAGATGAAGAGAGAAAGAGAGATGGAGGAGGCTGAAGGCGCAGAAGAAGTGGAGGAAGAGAAGGAAGTAGGAACTCCGCGCGAGATAAAAGGAGCCAGACGATCGTAATTCAATGGAGCGAGAAGAGAGGGAAGTGCGCCTCCAGAGCGAGCGGCACAGAGTATAGAAAAAGAGAGCTAGAGACGAGGATAGAGAGGGATAATCGTGGGGAATGAAAGGAGAGCGCGAAAGCGACGAGATCGGAAACACGAGCGAGAGGGAACATGAGACGCGAAGTGAAGAATGAGAGGTATGCGAGAACGAAACAGAGAAAGAGGAGCGTAAAGTGAGAGAGAAGGATGAACGAAGAGGAAGGGCTGGAAGGGTGGCACATGAGCGGAACAAGGTGGCGTGAGAAAAAGAGAGAAGAGGACGGAGCGAAGTCGGAATAAAAGTGAAGAGGAGGAACGTCAACGAAATGGAGAGAGGAAGAGGGACGGCATGTACGTAGAGAAGAAGAATGGAAGTGTGTATCGCGCGACGGAAAGAGGGAACAGGAATGCCCAAGAAAGAATAAAGATGAAGGGAGAGAGAGAGAGAGAGAGAGAGAAACGAGAGATATAAAGAGAAAGAGAGAAAGTCGATAGGCACAGGCGAGGAATAACAGAAGGTGTGAGTAAGCCGGAGTGAGAAATCGAGGATTATTGTAGCCGCAAATGGAAGATTGAAAAAAAAGAGGGAGGAAAAGAGGAGGAATTTATTTATATTTTGTAAAAAAACATAAAAAAATTAATAATTATGAGTATATCATTCATATGAAGAAAAATTTGCAGATGAAATGTAATTGATATATACATATATATGACGATAAAAAAATAAAATTAAAACAAAAAGGAGCGTTAGTTAAAAAATAAAAATTGAACATTTTCGAGTGTAAAAATCCAAAAGAATCCAGATTTGAAGAGAGAGACAAGAAAAAAGGGATAAAGAAAGCGTGTGTGTTCAAGGCGTGCTCGCGAAATGGTACAAGACCGGTAACTGTGCCGTCCGCGTCGAGGCGGTTGACTTAGGAAGAAGAGAGGAGAACGAGACGCTCGAACGAGGGAGACAAATGAGGAGCTTCTTCTCTGCCGCCGCCTTTCTTTCTCTCTCCTTCTTCTCTTTCTTTCTTTCTCTATCTACCTCTCGCGTTCTTCTTTTTGAGAGTCCTCGACACAGGAGAATTTCGACTTGCCAGCGCTCTTACTCTCCTCTCGGTCGTGCGTCGTCTCGTCATGCTTTCGTCGCGCCTCCGTCCTTCATCCTCGCGTCTTCGTCCGAGCGACAGCGAAGCGAAGCAAAGGCGAGGAGAGTTTCGCTCTCGCAGATGGTGGGCCTAGTCAGTCCCACCGTCAGCGATGCCCAGTTTTTCTTCTTCCACCTTTCTTTCCTACCCTTCTCTCCCTCTTCGCGAACGACGCAATCGCTCTCGCACCACCCTATCCCTTGTACTCGCCCTTGGCGCCTTTCTCCCTTCGTCTTTTTCTCCTTTCTCTCTCGTTAGTTATCTCTGTCTCGAATATCTCTCCAGTCCTCCTGCTCTTTTTCTACTTCTGTTCATATCGTTCTTCTTACGCAACTTCCTTCTCTCTCGCTCTTTTTATCCCTCTTTTTCCACTTTGTCTCGTTCTCTCTCGTTTTGTGTTCTCTGTCCTCCTTCTTCTTCTTCTTTATCTGCATTCCTCGCGCAAAGGACAGGCGCGCATTTCTTTCTCGTTCCTACCGCTCCAACACTAATTCACGTTGACATCTCTGCGCGGCGGACAAACCGTCCGACGAATGAGTGCCCACGAGAGAATGAGAAGCGCGATAAGGAGCCCGCTGTATCCTATCGGGCGGAGCTATGTGTGGAGAATAGCCGGTTAGAGAGACGCGGGATAGCTGAGAAAACTTTGTCGGAAAATCCCGGAGTAACAATCGACGAAGCAGTATATGACAATAATATAAATTGCAGGTATTTGCTCTTCATTTATAAAAACATACGATTTTTTATATTTATACACACATTTAAGAATGGATCTAGAGGCTAACATAACATATAATGATAAAATTTCTAGGAAGATTTATATCTGGAAAATAACGAAATAAATTTCAGACTTGGATAGAACTGTAATTTTATTCAAAAATTTTATTGAATCGGTTGAAAAAAGATATCGTTTACCTTTTTTAGAAAATTTTTGGAAAATTGTTCTCTTTCTTGGAGAACTCGTCTAATGATGCATCGACGTGCCTCCAACTTTATGAAAACACGAGTACGAATACAATCGCGTGATTAGAACTTTTCATCGATCATAGATTCGAATATTGGATCCGTGGAAAAAGATCATGGATGCAAAAAGTGCAAAGAATGTCCCTCGCCTTTCCGAAAGTACGAAGAAAAACAAGTATTTTTTCGAGAAGATATTTACGGTGCTAATATTGAGTACCTTTACAACAAACTAGTAAAAAAATTAACGAAAACAGCTTCTACTAAAGCTCATATACTTCTAATTTATCTCCTAATCTTAATAATTTGATGCTTGATGACAAATTATCTATTAATCTATTAATTATCTATTAATTAGATAATTCTCATTTTAATTTTTAAGTTGAACTTCACATCGCTCAAGATATTACAATTTCCAGGCGCTATTTATTCAGAGTTAATCGCGGCGATCGATCCGCGACGATGAAGAGAAGGCGACCGAGGAGCATGCATGCGACTAGCGCGGACGATGGAGAGCGAGAGGGGGCGAAAGGGGGATTCGACAGATGAAACTGCTCGGGAGCACGGTAGACGTGTAGTGATTCGTGTTCCTTGTGTCCCAAGTGTTTGTCTAGGTCCTAAATAAATGTAAATCAAGCGCCTCGGTCCGGTGATCGTCGGTGGAGGAACTGGGCCCGGACCCCGGGCGGACCAAACCCGAAACCGAATCTCTCTCCGGGGGCCATGCGTCATTTGACTTTACGTTACACGTATGCTCGCGTGTCTCCTCTCACCCTCCTTATCGCATCTCGCTACCTGCTATAGTAGAAAAAAAGAAAAAATATATAAAGAAAAATTTTCTAATTCTTCTCTTCCTAATAACTTTTAAAGTAAGATTAATGTGTATTTATCTATATAGATACATATATAGATAACACTTCTTAGAGATAAGAATCTTAGAGATAAAGATTACAAAATTTGCTTGGCACGAAAGGAGTAAAATACAAAAGTAGCAGAGGGGATTTGGAAATAAAATATAATGTGACAAGTAAGATGTAGATAGGAGAGACTAATCCGAAATAAGGAAGTAACGACGCACGTGTCGCTACTGAGGGAAACAGAAATTATCTCTATAGAGAATACGTTAAGAGAGTTGCGATTTTATTTCCTCGGATTACTACTTTATGACGCGTACACCCGCAATGTACGAACCACTAATTACAGGCTCGGATGCGAGAAGCGATTCGCAACCGAGCGAAATCGTAACACGGCGAACCGGCTGCGACGCGGTGCCGATCGCTAAATCCGATTCACAACACGTTCTTCACGTGCTTATTAAATAATCGCGATCGTACCATGTATACTCGTGTGAGAGTCTCGTGATATATCAATTTTATGCGAGATAACGTGCCGAAAGAATAAAATATCGCGCGGTTACGGCACGCGGATACGCCGCCTTAAGATTTATCTAACCGTGAAAAGTCGAGTTAAAGTTGCTCCGCAGATACGATCGTTGAGACTAATATCGATGTTAAGCTTATTTTAATGTTTATAATTCGTGGCGAGAAAATCCAGAATAAAATTCTATATATATAATTTGATACGCGCTACTCTGTATCGCGTGTATCATGTCATAATTATAACATGAGATTTTTTCTAATCTATATTTATATTCGGCACGTTGAAGTTATAAATAGAATTCTGCTTTAAATTCCATCTCGAGTTATAGTCCGAAGTGACTTTTAGAATATGAGATGGTTTATAAGTTTTATAGTAACTTCCGATCTATTATTGATATGTTTCCCTAACGAAGCACATGATCTTAACTCACGCCGTATAATATATCCTTACGTGAGAATTCCGCCGTTCTAATATAACAACTGTGTAGAACGGACAGATTGCGCAAAGTAATTGGATCGTGGTGTTACCTCACGACACGTTGGAATCTCGTAAACACGCGAAGAAAACGCTAGAAACTAGATCGGAATCTCGCGAAACGAATGAAACTCAGGATTTTCACATTCAGTGCTGAAAATACGAAATGGGCACGAAAATTACAGATGTATATTTTTATGTGGAAATTTTTAATGTTTACACAGTAAACGCGCTTTTAGGGTCCCACAAAGGCCGTACAATGCAAAGACGTCACGTGTAGTATCCTCGAGCTCGTAAATTCGCTACCGCGCGAGTAATTGTCGCGAATTGAATGTCGCTGTGAATGTGTATGGTATATCACGACATCGTGATCGTAAATTCTCAGGTACTTAGTACCACGCGAGATTAGGTCTTTACGCTCGCAGGCCCGGGGCGCAATTTCCACAATTAGCGAATAATCACGCGGCGTTGTTCGAGCGTCGGCCGGATTTATCGGGACAAAAGGAGCACGCCGAGCGTAATCGGACGAGTTTTGCGCGAGTTTCTTCGTCCCGGGTACAGGGCCCTCTCGCTCGAAATCCGTGGATGCGTGCGCCCGCTCGGTCCCCCGAAACGGCGGGGCACCGCCGTATCTGACGGTCATTAGCGAGCGCGCGCTTCTGAGCCAGCTGCGATAAAAAGCGGAGGACCAACCGAGTAGTATTTTACCGAGGACATAGTTCTCAGGAATGATCACTATGCGAAGGTCGCCTGATTATGAAAAGATACCGACTTCGGGGAATCATTCTTTCCACCGCGCCGTTTAAAAGAGCATCCCCGGAATCGTTCGTAGTTGTCGCGCAAGAATCGGTGCGTTCCACGATCCGGCCGGGTAATTAAAGTCGATTTAGCGAAATCGACGATGTGACGAGAGACAACTGTAACGAATGGAACTGAAAAGACGCGACGACGAATTGGTGGGAACGTTTCCATCTCGCCGCGGCCGTAGAGCTTCCCTTAATTGCGACGGTTACATAGTACCTAATTTTATACATTTATATACACACACTCATTTATACTTCCCATTAATATACGTGACGATGATTATACTCGCATTTCTCATACCTCGAATTAAACGAGTGCATACGAATTACTTTTGAAAAATAAATTGTTTACTATCGTCTGTCTTGATTTTTATCGCACAAGAGAAACATCAAGTGTTTCTCTGCGCAAGTATAAAATAGAGCTCTACATTGTACGTGGCTAATCGTTTCTGCAAAACGTATCATCGCCGGGAGCCTCATTCGCCCGTTTCCAGGAAGAAAAAAGAAAGGCGAGACCGCCCAATAACATTTTGAAAAGCACAACAAGCTGTTAATGACATCATAATTGAATAATGTCCGTAATCCAGGGCTTTTTCGGCGGTACGCGACCGTCGACCGTTTAGCCGCGATTTCTTAAATCGCATAAGGATACAGACCACCGGATATAGACGTAAGTCAGAACTCTTTCGCTTCGGATCGCCTTACTCTCTTATAATCTGACGGATGTTCGTAAAAACTTGCTCGCCGGTCATGGTGGTGTAATACTAATGAGTGATTCCCCCGAGTTTGGCTCGTAACGACGTCACCTCGCCTCTTCGGAAATTCGAATCTTTCGGCACTTTTTAATTTGGAGTTTTGGATAAATCTTCGAACTCTGGCCTTCCTCGTCCCTTTTAAAATGCCTATAAAGCTATCCGATTCGACACACTAATTTCACGAATACTTGGAATTTCGAACCGATGAATTACCGGGTTCCCCCGGTTTTTAGGTGGCCAAAAGTTGTATAGAATTTTGACTGAAGTTTTAAAATGTTAACTTGGAAAAGTCTTAAAAATTGTGATCTTTGGACTTTAAAATTCCTTGAATGGTTAATCTTTAGCTTTTCAGTGTAAATCGATTGAATGACCTTTTCCGCAAATTGATCCCAATCATTCACGAGACTGCATCGAAGACGTTTTCACTTAACGCGTAGAAATCAATGGTGAATGGGCTTTAGCTGCGAAATCTAGCACCGTACGATCTAGGATTACGACCGTCCTCTTGTTAGAGAGTACCCAATACCTGAATGAGCGATAGAAAATCTGTCCCGCCGTACAATAATGGGTGCGCGCTCGTGTCAAATCTCCAATCGAGATGGACAAGCAGGTAGAAATTACGAGCACAATGAATATCGGAGAATAGCTACAGAATTAACTAGAAAAAGACGCAGTCACAAAAAAGGAGGCCGTCCGGAAACTCGTGAAACTCGTAAAACTAGAAGTGCGGAAAATGTAGCTTAAGAGGGAAGACGTAAATCATTTTTTATTTACTAAAAAATAAAATCTCGCAGATTTCAACAATCGCTTAAAAAAAACGATATTGCATCTTGAAGAGAACATCCATTTTAGACAAGAAGAATTACCGTCATCATTTCTATAGAACTTTCATGCATTGTCATATCAGAAATTCTGTTTGAGAATATATCGATATTGTAACTTACGATTGCAAGAATATTTATTTCGATAACTCTTATTTATAATAAAGTATATATGTCATTCCATTATTACCATATACATATTGTATGCAGTAATAAATAATATATAGATGTATGTAATAAAATAAGAGATTTTTAACAACGCTATCACCATCGCCCAACGAATTAATAAACTGATACAATTAAATTGCAACATAATCGCGCAGCTAATCACGAAATGGTCCACGGGAAAGCGACATTGACTCCCTTCTTTCTTATCGTTGACTCATTTAGCATTTTCTTTTTCTTATTTTTTGACGCAATTACCGATTTTTCGTTCTTAATTTGGGTATAAATACAATACCGGATATTACCAGACTTATTATACTTAATTATTACCGTTGTAATACAGTACGATGGCTGCGATATTTCCGAATGTCGGCGGAAACGATCGTGTAGCAGCCGCCATCGTGGCTCAGTGTCATCATCGGTACCGTTTTCGAATTAATTAAGGCACGCATTACTCGTCCATTCGGGCTGTGCGCACGTAACATCGTCTGCGGCTTCCCTCATTAGCGTCTGGCAATAATCAGCCGACATGTCCGAGCTGTGCATTCGCGGTTACCCCGATATCGCTTCTTCTATTGCGCGTATATCTCCTCGATGCGGTGGTCGCAAGCGAAAAAGAAAGAGAGAGAGAGAGAGAGAGAGAGAGAGAAAGCCTGGCTTTTTGCGAGCCGCGCGAATTTAAGGAGCGCATTCGAAACTCCGTTACACGAGAAGGAGCGAGGCGGTCGCCAATTAGATGCTCCTCACCGCGGCACCGGCGAGGATTTCGTAAGAGGCGAGCTCTCCGGCCACGCGGGTTATGGAAATTAATTCCGGCGCGGCCGGCGGAGAGATGCGAGAAACGGACAAACGTGATTTGACAAATCTGACAGTTTCGCGCGCTCGCGCATTCGGTATTCCGAAACGGAGGAGATTAATATTCAAATATCTATCATATCGCACGCACGACCGTGACAGATGGGCACTTTGGATTTCACGTCGGGATTGCGATTTGAATAATAGGAATCTGCACGCGCGCGAAACGTTTTTGTGAAACTGGTGTGATGCAACGTAGTATAATATTACATATAATAAATGTCAATGAATTACATAATATAAATTTAAATATTATTTTCGTCGAAGATACTAGTAAAATATGTTTGAATTGTATATCAGTTTCTTGTTTATCACAAGTTTTCTGTCATTCATTTTGTAATATTTTTTTTACAACGTGGAGTAATCCCAACGGTACACAGCGGTAAACACAAGATTGATTTTTCCTCGTTTCTCGCATTTATATAATTCTTATTTCTTATTAGGGAAACATCTATATTTTTATATATCAAAAAGCACATCGCATTTAAGTTAGAAATGATCCTGTATACACTTAGAAAAATGGAATAGTTCTAGCAATTTTAAAGTGATGACTCTGATGTAATTATATTTATATAATAAATTATGAAAATTATATATTTTTTTAGTTTAAACAAATATTTTCTTGAAATCAGTTATTATGCTATAATGATGTAGTATGGCATAATGTATATTGATACATTTCTTGTATCAACAATGTATTTTTCGTTATATAAACGTGACTGTTTTACATTACTATTTTCTTGTGTTAACATTACTATGTTTTCTTAGTTCGAACAACTTATCCATTTTTCTTATTGCAACTTAATATAATACCATTTTTCCTCATTTTTCTAGCTGATACTACTTTTTTCTGAATGCATATTCATATTTATACGTATCCATATGTTATCAATCCAGAATGATAAACTACTATACGTATAGCAGCAAATATCTGAATGTTCCAGTGTCCTTCGACAGGAGGAAGCAGAGAGAGAATGAGAGAAAGAGAGAGAGAGAAAGAGAGAGAGAGAGAGAGAGAGAGAGAGAGAGAGAGACTGGTTATAAATATATATTTCGAATGTAATACAGATCGGCAGAGAATTCTCCACCGTGCTCCGTACCCATCGGCTATAATCGCGGGATTCGTCAGATCGCCGACGAATTAGTGAGGTGTCTCGCTGGTACCTGCCTGCGAGGCGCGGGCGAGTGTTTGCATCGGAGTGTCCAACGGAGAAGAACAAGCAGGTAGAGATTATGGGGAATACAATGTGCCGCGGTACCCGCGCGTTTTCAAACGAGCTGAGTGGCAGTAGAAGTGGAGGTCCTTTGAGCGAGCCAGCGGGAGAAAAAGGGAAGGATAGAGAAAGAGAAAGAGAAATACAGTTGGAGAGGGAGAGAAAGAGAGCGAGAGATCTCGGGGAGATATTCCCTCGAACGATCGTCCGTGGAGAAACGGTATGCGGTTCTGGAATTTCGTCCTTTTTGTTGCGCGCGCGGCGAACGCCTCGTGTGATTTCAATAGACGAATCTCGAAGTCGTCGTTGCGTCCCGCTGCGATGTACTTCCACGGCGACAATCCACCCGCCCCGATCCGGTCCAGCCCGGAGTGGGAATAATATTTCAGCCGCGGCCGTCGCGAAACCCGGCCGTCGAATCCGTCAAAAACGTCGACCTTGAAAAATCTATCGACGTTAAGATCTGCATTCCCCGACGATCGAGTCCAGTATCACGCGGTATACTAGATGCTGCGCCAGCGGCGGATCGCCGCTCCCTAAAAAGGTGACTAACCCTTTCTATCACCGCGAAGTCCGCGACTACACTCGTTCAACCGATGTCATTTGAGCATTCGTGAATGTTTTGCCACGTATATCTCGAACATCTCAAATCGCATTTTTATTTACTCGCAAATCTGCTGGCTTTTTAAACCTCGACGTGATTGAACTTGAGATCTAATTATCCATCAGGAATATTTTTAAATTATGTTTCGAGTTTCCCGAAACACTTACCACAAACCGTGGTAAATGGTAAATCCAAACGCGGCTTATCACCGCTGCGCCGGTGATAAGCAGCTCGAGGAACACGCTTCGACGCTCGCTATACTTCACGCCCGCTGATTCGATTTCTCTCCTTCCCTGCCCTGTCCGGTCCCGATTCTTTTTCTTGCCGTGCCCTTCTAAAGAAGACATTGAAAAATGAACGGGATGACGATTGTGATTACGAGCGGGCGAACAACGGCGCGACGAGACAGACGAACAGACGGACAGAGGGCGACTGCGGTGGCGGCGGCGGATGATGATGATGAGCAAGAGTAGAAGATTAGCGTAGCATTAAAGATGCCATCTCTCCCGCGTCTCTTTCTTTATCCCGGCCCTCGTGAATCGGATCGAGCGCAGCGTGCGCGCACTGTATAGATGTAACGTCGGAAATTTGCTCGTTTTCTGTAATCCGCGCCATAAAACCTGCCACCGGGAGGGTTCATTAACAGATAGACGACTGAACGTGGCTATTCTGTGCGCGACCGACAACGGAACAAGTAACGGCGATAAGAACTAGAATACTGGCGACGAAAGTGGACAAGAAGTTGTAGAATCATAAAAGGTATCACCGACAAGTTTAAATCTCTTTTTGAATTTCATGTATGTGGAATGTATATTATCTGAAAATTTTATATATTTCTTTAACTTGAAGCTGTATAAAAACAATCATGAAACTAACATTGTAAACACTGTAAAATTAAACATTATAACTGTTATTTGCGTGCAATCAGATAAGTAGAATATTTTTTTTTCAAATTTTATACATACGAAAGTGTCATCTGTAAAATGTGTTTAAGGCTCCATTCTTAGAATTAGAAAAATATAAGAAGTAAGTTAGATCGAGATTAAAGTTATTCTGCACTGGTAGAAGTGGACATTAGTTGCATGAAATAACGTTTTAGCAGGTGTCAAAGACTAACACTCACCAAGGAGTGATTAAACAGTGCTCTAACGTTTATTTTTTGGCGATGTATCACGAGACGGTCGCATGTAGGTACTTGAATTAAAGCGGAGAAGATCGAGACGTCAACTGGTCGAATCAGTAGACGATGGCTTGCTAATACGCGAGAGGAGGCACCGAAAAGTCGCGACCACGAGCAAATACAGATATGAGATCATATCTGCGTATATAATTAATTGCCAGTAAACTTCGACCTAAATAATTAAATGGAAACTGCGGAGAGATTTGCGAGCACTTGTTCTTTTTCTTCTTTTTTTGTAACGAACGTGCCGTATCTTTCGTTCACAATCGCACGATGGCAATAAGAAAGAGGAATAAGAGAAAGAGAGAGAGAGAGAGAGAGAGAGAGAGAGAGAGAGAGAGAGACAAAGAGAGACTTTTTTCAGTCAATCAGGAGGGAAAAAATGTTAAATGATGATCGTAATGTTTAAACGAGCGAGATTTCGAATCCAGTTAAACATCGCATGCTACAAATGACATTCTGATTGTATCTCGCTATAGATATATAGTGATAAACTGAATCGAGGAAAAAGAGAAATAAAGATATGTAAAGATCGTTCGATCAACCAACGAGAAGTTTGAATAGTTGTAAAAAAAATATAACAGAGAAACGCGACCAATTAATTTTTCTGACGTTGACAAGATCCAACTTGATCAAGCAAAATATATTTATTAAAATACTTAATTTTTTCTTATATATCTGTTGTTAGCGAAATATAAAGAATTAATAAAACTAGATAAATAGAAAGAATGTATGTTGCTTGGTAACTGAGAAATGCGTTAATAGAAAAATTACGAAAAATATTTGAAAAAAAGATGTTTGTTTGCTAGGCGCAACGTCGTTATCGATAAAAATTTAATGTATTTTATCTTAATTTCATATTCCTTTAACTTAATTTAATTCAGTTCAATCCAATCTCGCTTCTGTTTCTATCGGGAGCCTTCAATGTGAAAGAAACACTTAATTGAGACTTTTAAATCACGATATGTGTGAACTGTCATTTTATGGACAGCGTCTTGCGGGGGTAGTTTATACCCTCGCATCGCTCTCGCGCGATGTAACGGATAACAAATAATCTGCAAATACGGCGAAGCGATCGCGTAACGGCCGCGCGAGACCGCGAAATAGAAAGAGTTAATTGCAGGGTTTAACGCGTTTAACCGTGCATTATTAATCACTACGGCCGACGTAATTATTGCCGGCTATTATTAGACGCTCCCGCTCTCGCGCGCGCGTACGTTAGCGCCGACATTATGTTCGTTCGTTCGTTCGTTCCGTCCCGTCTGCAGATAAATTTATCGGCTGGAAAAATGAGTATCACGCCTACATTTCGCGCGGAACCCACCCGTGCGGCCGTGGCCTGCGAGGACGGACGTGTGGGTTAGCGATTCGAATCTCACACCTTCGTGACATACGTTAACATCACGTTCGCGGCCACTTCCTTAAATCACATGACGTGCCACTTACTTCTTGTCGACGTTCTCATTCAGGCGCAACAAATGCGTGGTAGTACGCAGCTTCGACTAACTTCCTAGCTGATACCAGACTAACGTACCTATGATGCATCGCGATTTCCTTATCGATTTTAAGAAGTTACAGAAAAATAACAATAGTGTTATTTTTTTGCGTATTTTGTATTGGAAATTCTTGTCGCTAGGTTCTTTGATCGATTCTGAGTAAATTTCTTTCAATAAGAATATCGTGTAATATCCATATTTTTCAAATAATTAAATACATTAAACAAAAACATTAAAGACAAAGAAATGGCAAAGATTTCTATCCTAAGCTTTAAAGAAAATAACAATATAATATTCAATAATTTAAGTTTATTTCAAATAGTTTTTATCCATTCTTATCACTTTTGCTGCCAGTTTTTAAAAATGTACAACGTAAACAAAGAACAACGATAAAAATTGTTTCAGAGAGAACAAATTGGCCGGAGAGATCGTGATTAGAATTCCGATGGAATTCCGGGACACCCTGTATATTTAATGGATCTCGAAGTCGAGTATCCAGCGTGAGCAGAAAATTATTGCGTTACGGGGGACTCGAGGCACGAACGCTGAACACACGTGCGTTGAAGTCATCGCATCGGTGCGGCGGCATCGCGGGATATATACTTCGCCGTACGTCTCTGGACCCAGACGCGAACCCCATTGCGCGATAATTGAAGTCACGCTTCGTGGGAAGCGCGGCCTTCGCAGATAGAAATGCCGTCGCACAAAGGGTTAGACAAAGGGCGTGCTTGAGCGTTTCGACGGTATGACTCCGTACGCCGCCCGCCTTCACAACCCTGCGGTGATCTTCGGGGTCCGGGCAAAAAGCCGTTGACGTGGACGAAGCCCGATGATGCCGTCCGCGCGACGAAAAAGAGGACAGTTTTGGCCTGTAAGAGAGCGCGGGGGAGAAGTAGCCCGAGAAGAACCCCGGGCCCTCGCACGACCCCGGGGAGGCCACGAAGACGGTGCGCGGGACCAGAAAAGAACAGGCTCCGAAAGCGGAACAAAAACGTCCGAACTGCAGAGTCGGCGATTCCCGAAGAGTCGCGGATCCCATAGCGAATGACGAAGGTGGGAGGAGAAAAAGATACGATACGGGAGGAAAGGAAGAGAAATAGAGATGGAAAAAGAGAGAAGGGAAAGAGATGCTATAATTTATTACGTATATTGGGACTGAGTTTTTAAGAGTATTGAAATGATAATTTATATAAATAGTTACTAATGTTAAAGGAGACACACGCGCGTTACATTAACATAAATTGTCAAAAAATTATCGCTTTTCCAAAAAATATTATAAAACAATTTTTATCGGAAACTTTTATTGATTTTTATACATATATGTATATATATAATTATGTCTAATTTGTCCCATTTATGATTTCAACACTTTATTTGGATAGGACGAAAGCTGACAAATATTTTTCCGTTGCGATTAAAAACATGATCTCTCTAACAGAGGGAATCAAAGAAAATATTTATCCAATTTTTCTGGAACTGATCTCTACAAGCTTTTTTCAAGCTAAGGGAAATCAATTCTTTGTTTGTTACCTTGACAGCAACATCGATTGGGATTTCACCATAATAGCAAAAGGCGGTACATAAAGTACTATATAAAAGAATCATGTTTCTCTCGAAAGCAACATTACCAAATAAAAGATTAAATTTAAGAAAAAGAGAGATAAACGTGTGGATGAAGATGAAGAGAAGCCAAGGGCGACGGTAGGCGGCTTGAAAGAGATGGAAGGGAGGAGGGAAGGACAGAGGGAAGGATCTTCAGAAATAAAGCGGTGTTGACGCACACCGGGGGTAGAGATGGGACCGATTGCGCGCTTCTCAGCGGTCCTAAGGCCCTGGCGCGCGCGCAGAAGTAAGGGCTGCGCTCGCTCATCCAAGATCAAGTTTTTCTTGAGTCTTCGAACCATCGGGAGAGTGAGGAAAGAGAGAGAGAGAGAGAGAGAGAGAGGCCAGGGGCCCGAACTCGAATCCGAGTTGATTTCTTGGCACGCGGTTCATCTTGTCGTTTATTCCTTTCTCGCTCTCTCTTACTCTTTCTCTCTCTATCTCTCTCTCTCTCTTTTTCTCGCACACACATCTCTCTCTCCCTCTTTTCTCTCCCGTTACAACCGTCTTCTCTTCCTCGTCTCTCGCCGTTTCTCTGCCCTCCAATCCCAGAATGTGGCAGGACTGGAGCACAGATAGGATATCGGTACCACGAGGGCACCGATTTCAAGATTCCCGATTTTTTAGGTAGCTCTTTACGCAAAATAAAAACAGAATAGAATAATCGTGCTCGATTATAGTTAATCCTTGGAGTTCCTCTAATCAAGATTTACAAAAACTTAAATAGCAAAAACATGAGATTGATAAGAAATTTAATGCTATAAGAAAGAGAGGATTTAATGGGGATTTCAAAGATTCCACTTATGCTTTCAAGAATTAAAAGCGAAGAATTCATTATAAAATATGCTAAAAATTATTTGATAGATAGATGATAAAACGAATTTGTCAATAAATTTCAGAATATAAAACAGAAAAGAAGAAACAATTGACAGATTAGTAGAAAAATGTGATTTTATTTTAACATTATTTAAATTTAAAGTGTTATCAAAATTTTAAGTCTTTTTATTAAAATTATACAAAAAAGGCGACACGCAATTCTGTTATCTACTTGTTTCTCTAATTAGACAAAGTCTCTTATTTCTCCCGCTCTCTCTTTTTTCCTTTCTCACACACATACACAAAATTGTTAACTATTAATGCTTCGACAAAGGTAAAGAATAGTCAAATTCCCCGAAAGTTTTATCGCTAAAGACAAGATTGCGAATTGTGAGACACCCTGTACAAGTGCAGAGTAAAAAAGTTCGAATTAATTAGGATATGCTTCGTTCTAATAAAACGAGACCAGACGGCGACGGTGGTGGCGGTGGCGGTGGCGGTGGTGGCGCGGCGCGGTGCTTTCGTATAAATTTGAAACGCGCCCTGTAATTTGAGAAAACGTCCCGGGTCCTAAGCCCTATTTATGCAGCACTGAACCGGCTGTAAACCGTTCGTATTCACGATCCCCCTCTTCCTCCTCCTCCTCCTCCTCTTCTTCCGCCTCCTCCTTCTCCTTCTCCTTCCCTTCCTCTGCACCCTCTTTCTCTCCCTATCGCGAAAGAGGCACGTCCTTTTCCCCGCGCGCGAGTTGTCCTTCCATCTATCGCTTCTCATCTTCAAAGAATTTCTCTTTTCCTTGCTCCCTTCGTCACTTCTTCTTCTCTCTTTCTCTCTCTTATTCCTTTTATCCCTCTGTGTGTCACTCTATCGCCGGCTTTAATTGCATTAAAGGTATTGTTGCGTAACGCAATTCTCAGTCAGTCGAATTATCGCTTGTCTGGCGAGAGAAAGACACGCGGCGCGCGTACGTTGCCGCTCTAATTATTGTGTCATCGAGAGTGAGAAGGAGAAATTGATGAATGCGGGAATAGCGTCGAGAGAAGAATCGAATAGAATTATGTTAATCGTGAAATCTCCCTCGCGAAAGTTGTAATTTTTTTGATAATAATATCGTATTATGAATCTTCTTAATTATTATTAATTATTATTAATTGCCAACTTTTGTACTACCATCTTTACGTATTTGGAGCAAAATTTTTGAAAAATTATTTACGAATTTCTCACTATATTGTCTACTTTTTATATTCGAATCAGAATATAAAAAACTTTGTGTCAATCGCAAAGATTAAATTATAAATTATTATAAATTCTATTTTTCATTTATAAGATAATTACAAACAGAGAATATTTAAATAAAAGTTAAAAATGGTATATAATTGATAATTGTAATATTTATATTTCTCTCGTCAGTAACGTCAATGTCTGAGAAAATAGATTTTACCAATTTCTTCGGAAATTATGCGTATTACGTATATATCCGTATACATCCGGCTTAATAAAAGAGTTTCTTTCAATGTCAATAATGATACATTATTAGCATCTCTTAAGTAATTAAATCATGCGCGTGATTATCTGTAACTCACAAATCCGCTTGCCGTCCATTTAATTATAACAGTAACGAAAATACATGAAATAGGAAAAACGAAACGTGTGCGCGTATCCCCGAATTTATATGACATTCTCTTGAAGAGTGAATAAAATATGATTAATTAATACTCCATTCTTCTGTACTGCACGGGAATTTTGCAGAGAAGCAGAAGTTATAAAATTGATTATAATTACATTGTGCATAGTCGGTATCAGAATATGTATGGCTCTAATCTAAAGTGAATCTCACGCAAATATGTATATATGTTTAATAATTTATATCATTATCTGCACAGCTTAGAACAAGAATAAATGCATAGAGATTATCTACCAAATGAAACAAATGTCTCAATGATTCTGGCGCCAATCATACTGTCAAATCTATCTCGCGCGGTATCAATTCAGCAATTATAATATCCCCGCTGAATCTCGCGCCGCAAACGACAATCCGGATTCACCCGTTCGCTCGCCTGCCTCGCGAGAAGGGGTCTTATCCGGCAATCGAGAAATTACATTACGCGAGGCGAGCGTGCGGGACGGGGAGAGAACTGGCACGGTGCACAAAAAGCACCGAATATCTTTCAGGAGCCGACGAAGGAAGCATCATTAATATCACCGGGACGATCAATCAAAAAGCCAAGCGGCGCGGACTCACTTTGGTGGACGTCGTACTGGGCCTGGTGCCGCCGATGCCTATGGCGTATATCTCCACCTCGTACCATTGGACGCCGGTCTCGCGGTCGAGCTGGGCCGCGGTGGACAGCACACCGGTCTTCGTGTCGATGTCGAATAGCCGATCAACTTGGGGCCCGTCGCCGGCGGTCACGTTCGTCACGTAATACTCGAGCTCGATGTTGGATCGATGGCTACGCGCGCTCACGCGCAAAATACTGGTGCCGATCGGCTCGTTCTCGTAAACGTTGCCTTCAATCTGACCCCGGTGCTCCCAAATCGGCTGATCGTCGCCGTTCTCGCCCGGCACGATCAAGGTCACATAAGTCTCGGACGAGCGACGCTCCGCCTGGACCGCCTCGTCCGTCGCACGGACGCCTACCTGATATTTGGATGCTCGTTCGAGGAGGCCACCCTTCGAGAATGATGGATGAGGTTTCATGGTGAGTTGACCGGTATTACGATAGATCCGGAACATATCCGAGTAGTTGACATTGGAACGGAGCAACTCGTACGTCACCAGGCCGTTGGTGCTAGAGTCGAGATCGCGAGCGACTAGCTGCGTGACTGCGACCTCCTTGGTCGAGGATTGATGATAGTTGAAGTTGCCGGCGCGCAGATGCGGTAACACCACCGCCGACATGCTGACGAAGATCGGCGCGTTGTCATTGACATCCTCGACGATCACGATCACCAGTTTCTCGGCGGACAACCGGGCACTTGGCGGTTGCGCTTGATCAGTAGCGATCACCACCAGCTTGAAAGTATCCACCTCTTCGCGGTCGATCGGGAGTAACGTATGGATCACTCCGCTCGACGGGTTGATACCGAAACGCCGCACCTCGTCCTCTGGGTCCTGGCTGAGGATTGAGTAGCTGACCACGCCGTTGTCCCCCGAATCTGGATCCTCTGCGGTAATGGTGACGATCGGTGTTCGCACGAGGATACCCTCGCGTATCTGACGTACTATTGCTGTATTTGGAAACACTGGCGGATTGTCGTTGGTGTCGATCACCTCGACGGTCAGACTGGTGACGGAACTGAGCCGTGGATGACCTCCGTCGCTGCATGTGACGTTGAGCGTGTAACGTACCATCTCTTCGTAATCGAGCGGCTTCTTCAGATACAGGATACCAGTCAGCGGATCGATATAGAACGTGTCCCTTTTATTACCAGCCGATATGATGAATGTCAACTCGCTATTAGGCCCAAGATCGTTGTCGGTGGCCTTGAAACGTAAGAGCTCGGTGTTGGTCGGCGTAGTCTCCAGCACAGAGATCTTCGATTTGTTGTCGACAAAGCGCGGCACGTTATCGTTCTCATCGAGCACTTCGATATGGACGGTCGCGCTAGATGACAGTCGCGTTTCCAGACCGGCATCGTGCGCCACGACGGTCAGCACGTAGGTGTCGGATGTTTCGCGATCGAGCTCCTTCATCAACGAGATCTGCCCGGTGGCCTCGTCTATCATGAAATGACGGTGCTGATTGCCATCCTCCAGCGAATAGAACACATCGCCGTTCAATCCCTCGTCCGCGTCAGTCGTGTACACTCTTAGCAGCTGTGTGCCGATCGCGGCACCCTCGCTCACCTGCACTCGATAGGGCAGACGCTGGAACTGCGGTACGTTGTCGTTAACATCGGTGATATAGATGGTGACCTTGACGCGGTCGCGCAGGCGGTTAACGCCATTGTCGGTGACAGTAGCTTCCAGATTGATATAGCTGCTGCCGGTATTGGTCACCAGGAGCTCGCGATCGAACACGCGCAACGATCTGACGAAACCATTCCTTGGGTCGACCACGAAATCCTGCTGGCTGGTTGGCAGCGAGAACATAAGATCAGCGTTACGGCCGACGTCGCGATCAGTAGCCAGCAGCTTGCCGACGAAGGTGTCGGGCGGCTCGTTCTCGCGCAGATGGAAGCTGAAACTGCTATTGATGAACTCGGGCGCGTTGTCGTTCTCATCAATCACGTGGACCACCACCGGGACCACGGAGCTCCGTGATGGGCTGCCTTGATCGGATGCGGTGACCTCGAGCGCGTAATAGTCCCGTTCCTCACGATCGAGCGCGTTCTTCACGTATAGCTGGCCATCCGGAAAGATGCCGAAGCGACCCTCCGCATTGCCATCGGTAACACTGTATAATATCCTGCCGTTGGCGCCGAGGTCCGCGTCTTGAGCTGTCAGCGAAAAGAAACGCTCGTTGACTGGAGTAGATTCCGGAAGCGAAATCTCGTAGCTGATCAGTCGGAAAACTGGTGTGTGATCATTGACATCTTCGATCGTTACGTGAATTTGGTGCTGGGCGGACAGCGGTTGCTTGCCGGAATCAGTCGCCGTCACTTCTAGATGGAGGACCGTACCGGGCGGCGCACGAATCGGCTTGTCCAGGTAAATGATGCCCGAGTTTTCAGCGACCCTGAATTGCCCGCCTGAATTCTGCGTCAAGGAATAAATGATTCTGGCATTGGCGCCGGTGTCACGATCCCTGGCTCGAGCCAGGCACACCTCCTGCCCCACCGCCGCGTTCTCCTGCAACAGGATTTCGTCGCCTCGCTCACCCCTGGGAAACTTTGGCGGATTGTCGTTGATATCCTGCACGGTAATGTTGACGGTTGTCTGGCCGTACGCGAAATTGGCGTGCGCTGACAGTTGCAGGCTGTAATAGGCGACTCGTTCGCGGTCCAGGCAACCGGCGGTGCTGATGACGCCAGTATTCTCATCGATCCTGAAGTTGCCTCTAGGATCACCGAATACTATGGCGTAGCTCACCTTATCCGTGTTGTCGTACTGCGTAACATGTACCGTGCCGACCACCCGACTACTAGACGAAACGAAGTCGCAATCACCACGATCCTCAAAAACACGAAACTCGTAGCCGTTGTAAGTGTCGAATTCGAGATGTTCCAGATCCTCCTCGCGTATAATCTCCACTACGGCGTTCCTGGCTGCCACCCGCTCGCCAGTGTCCTTCGCTGAGATGGTCAATTCGTGAAGAGTCTCGTGCATAGCCCGCAAAGAACCTTGCAGGACAATCTCGCCTGTCCTTTCCTCCACCATGAAGAGACTCTCGCGGCCGGATTCCAAAGTATACCTCACCTGAGCGTTCTCCCGAGCATCGGCGTCGGTTGCCGTTACTTTACCTATCGTCGTACCTGCCGGAGCATCTTCGGAGATGGACATTAAATATCTCCAAGGATAGAAGATCGGCGAGTTATCGTTAATGTCCTCCAACGTCAGCACCACGGTAGCGGTCGAAGACTGTACCGGCGTGCCTTGATCCTTCGCTATCACTAGAATTCTGTACGTCGCTATGGTTTCCCGGTCCAGGGCGACCATGGTCGTCAGCTGACCGGTCAGGGCGTCCAGTGCAAAGGTCTTGGGATAATCACGCGAGACGCTGGAGTGAAAGCTATACGCGACGCTTCCATTGGTACCCTGATCGTTGTCAACAGCCGTGAGAGTAGCTACCAGACTATAGGGCGGGGTATTTTCCGATAGTGTGACCTCGACGACGTTCTCGGAGAAGCGTGGAGCCTCGTCGTTCTCATCAAGAATCGTTACTTTGAGATGCGTGGACGCGTACTTAGTATTCGGACCGCCGTCTCGTGCCGATACGTGTAATTCGATGCTACCTTGGACCTCGCGATCCAGAGTAGCTATGGTTGTAACCAGGCCGGTGTCGCTGTCGATGGCGAACCAGCCCTGCTCATTACCCGAACCGAACTCGTAATAAATCCGCGCGTTTAGCCCAGAATCCGCGTCCGTGGCCGAGATGCTGGCGACGAAGCTGCCGATCGGTGCGAGTTCTGACAGCACCGCCGAGTACTCGCTTTGCTGAAATACCGGCTCGTGATCGTTGACGTCGTTCACATGAATCACGAGATAGGCCGTGCCCGATCTGGGCGGCGTGCCCTTGTCAGTAGCAACTACCGTGAGATTATACTTGGGTATTTCCTCGCGGTCCAGCCGGCCGTCGACCCGCACGATGTCGAAGCTCTCCATCTTCTCCAACCGAAAGTGGCCCAACTCATTCCCGGCGCGTATCTCCACACTCGTCTTGCCGTTCAGACCCTCGTCGTCATCGATCACCGACACCGCCGCGACGATCGCGTCCTTGGCGGCGTTTTCGTCGACGGTAGCGAAGCGCGCATTCTGTGGAAAGTAGCTGAATTTAATCACGGGATCGTGATCGTTCGCGTCCAATACGTTCACCGTCACGTAAGTACGACCGTCCTGCCTGGGCGAACCGTGATCGCGAGCAAAGACCGTGATGACGCAGCTCTTGGGGCAACCGCCGCTTGGTTGTTCCACCGTGCAACGTTGTTGAGGACATTTCAACGGCTCGGCTGTCGTGATCGTGCCGGTCTCTGGGTCAATTGTAAACTTGCGCTCATTATCCGGCAGATAATATGTCAGCTTGGAATTGTCCTCCGAATCTTTATCGGTGGCGTGGACCGTCAGCACCTTCGTGCCGACTGGTGCGCTCTCGTTCAACGCCACTACGTAATCGCTCTGTTGGAACACGGGCGGATTGTCGTTCACATCCAGCACCGTCACGTTCACCAGCAGATAACCCAGCCGTGGTGGTCGGCCGCGATCGCGGGCGCAGACATTGAGCGAATAGAATTCCACCTGTTCGCGGTCCAGCTTGCCGGTAGTCTCAAGGTGCAGGTACGACGTCTCACCTGTAGGGTTTCCAGTGACCTCCAGACGGAACTTGCCATCCGTATTGCCGTCAACGATAAAATAATCGTCCAGCACGCCGTTCTCGGGTGTATCCCGATCGGTCGCGGCGTCCAACAACAGCTTGGTACCCGCTACGGCTGATTCCGAGAAGCTAACCGCGATACTGGGCTCCGGAAATTCTGGGTTGTTGTCGTTAATATCAAGCACTAGAATCCGCACCTCGATCGGATAGGTCGGCTGACTCGAGAGCACGACCAGATCGAACCGATCACTGCTGAGAGCTTCACGATCAAGAACCTTCGCTGTTCTTATTTTGCCGGTCTCCGGGTCGAGCACGAATTCCTGGGGTGGCTCGTTGAACCTGTAAGTGAAGTCAGGCTTCACCGGTATCGTGCCGACCAGGGTGCCCTTGGGCTCGCCTTCCCTGATCTCGAGCTGGACTCGCGTGTCGACCGCTCTGCTCTGCATCGCCAGGCCCATCGCCCCGGCGCTATCCTGCGGCAACATCGGTGACCTTCGTGGGACTAACCGCGTGACCCTTTGAGGTAGGTTGCGCGAGGTAAAATAGTCGTCGAACCCAGCCACGGCCACCGTCGCCGTCGCCGCCGCCGCCGCGTCCTGGCCGACGACCTGGCCGCCATTTTGGTCCACCACCGACAGTAGTCCCAGGAGCAGGGTCAGGATCATCGATCCCCTTATGATCATCTCTTCGGTCTCGCCGCGACACGCCCACCTGTCTTAGCCAAATCTCGGCTCACGGTGACTTGTCGTAGGCGTAAAATCGCGCGCTCCGATTACGCACTACCTGTCGTTCTTCCTCCTCATGGTCGTGGCCGGCGATAATCCTGTCGTCTTCCGCGTCTACGTACCGGCGCATTGCACGTATCGCGACATTCCACCAAGAATGGAGATTAATCGCGCGCGACGACGTGAACCGCCGTCCCCTGTCCGGCGATGCGTCGCATTTTTTTCCCCACCGGGACCAAAGTCCCGATTTAAACCCGGAGCTGGTGGGTGCTTTCTTTTCCGTCTTTCTTCCTCTTCTTCTTCGTATCTGTTTCTCTGTCTCTCTTTCTCTCACACATACACACTTTCTTTCCTTATCTTTCTCTCTCTCTCTCTCTTTCTCTTTCGTTCTCTCCTCCTTTACTTCTCCTTTCCTTCGCCGCTAAAAGTCAAGTGTATACGAGAGAAGACTTCACCCGGCAGAAGGGGCAGTGACCCGCCGAGAGCCGCGCCTCGCGAAACGCGCGTCTGCGGATGTTCGCGAATGCTTCGCGAGCGCGAGAATGAAACGTTTCGGACGATTTTCCGATCAGCAATTCGCAATCGCGATTTCGAATCGAGAGAACGTATATCTTCTTTCCTCCTCAAGAATGGGTTCTTCTCTCAAAAGATTGCTCTCCTTTTTCAACTCTTGCGCTTCGAGCACACGCATCTACGTCACGTGCTTCGCTCTGTCATATTGCATTTTCAGGACGACGAATTCCTTTCGAAATGGAATGATTGGCAACGTTAACGAACAACGATTTTTCGTGACGATCTTTATATCTCGCTATATCTCAAACACTGAGATCCCTCAGAATCCACGGATTTATCACTAAAGCCCGGATTAAGCCCGACAGAACCTCGCGACGTAAACACTGCACAGAGACGAGGACGCACCAGAGATCCAATATCCGGAACACAAAACGAAACGAACGATTCACGATTTATGTGTATCCTCGCGAGAGTACCGATTTAATCGAACGAGTTTAGTGACCGAACCCCGAGGAACTCGAATTCGCGATTCACTCTCGAGTACGCGCGCCTCGCCGCCGAACTCACGCTATCTTTCGCGGAAATTGTCAGGAAGTTCACGCGATCGCGATGCGGCGCTCGGTCGGGCTCGCCGCTGATCGCGGAGCAATCTCACGAGCAACACAACGGGTTCGCGTGCGCGCGCGCGCGCGCCTCGGGGTAGGCGTTATCGAGGGATGAAGACGAGCCGCGTGCAACCGCGGAAACAATCGGCAGCGGAGCCGAGAAAAAAAGAGTAGGAGAGAGTGAAGGGTTAAGGGACGAATAACGAAACACGACGAGGCCACGACGAGCGCGACGTAAGGCCCCAAAAGAACGCGGAACGTGAGCACCGCGAAGAAGAATGTCGCCTTCCCGAGGGCTGACCTGACTCGACTGAACCGAGCCGGTCCCAGAACCTCGCCGCTGCCAGGAGAGGCATTCTTCGGGCTGGCTGACGCCGTCCCTCTCCGATCCATCGGGCCCTCTTTCTCCCCCTCCCCTGCTCTCTATCCTTCGCCCGTTCCTTGCATCTCCGTTCTTCGTCCTTCTCTCTCTTTCTGTTTAAACCTTTACCCCGACCACCCCGCGCAAGGCCTATCGATATCACCTTCTCTGTCCGCTCTGAGAAACACCGTGGCTCTACCGCGTCTCCTCGCTCCACGATGGGCCCCACTCGCTCTTTCCAACAACATCGCTCCTTCCTTTTCCGTTTCTCTCTCCCTCCCTGTCTTTCGTGTCAAGAAACGTTCGATCTCCTATCCCGGTTACTCTTTCCTTCCCCGAATGCTCATTTTCTTCGCTCTTATTCTCTTTCACATCTCCCATCCTCCTCCCTTCTTGTTCTCCTTTCCCCTACCATTTTGCCATACCACTACCTATATCAGAATACGGGTATCTTTGTCCGCGACGCGCGTAGGCCAGTCTCTCTCTCTCTCTCTCTCTCTTTCCCACTCGTTCTTTCCCGGGGCCCGCTGCTTCGATCGTGGGCCCCGTTCTCTCTCCTCTCCCACCCTCTTACGCGACTCACCTCTCCAGCTTTCCCTCCTCGCCATCTTCCACGCGCGATCATTCCACCTTCGACTCGCCTCGCGCATCCCGCCGTCGTCTCGCTGAGATATTCTCCCTTTTGCCCTCGAGGAACGAGCAATGCGGAGGCTCAGGTATGCAAGATGGCCGCCGCACGCTGGAGCCCCGTGCGACGAGGACGTTGCTTCGCGTTGACGGGAATGAGAGAGATGTAGCGAGAACAAGAGGGACGTCAAGTGGACCAGAGAAAGAAAACGAGAAAGGGAGGAGAGAAAGAGAGAGAGAAAGGAGGAAGAGAAAAGAGAAAAACGAAAGAGGAAGAAAGAGGGAGTAAGAGTAATACGAGGACCGATGAGAAAAAGGGCGACGAGGATAGAGAACGAGAGATGAATAATGCGTGGGGGAGGAGGGGGGTGGAAATACCTAGAAGGGCGAGCAGGGGGACACCCCGACTTAGGGGATGCAGACTGCCACGCGGAGAAACATCGGGATATGTCAGAAGGGAGGGGCGTGAAAGGTGGAGCGGGGGTGATCCGCGGGATCCGGACTCACGGCTTGTGTGTAGATATATATCCGCGGGCCTATATGGTCACTTTTATAATCCGTTACCGCGATTGAGTGTTCCGCTCGATTCTTTCGATCCTCTTTCCTTCGAACTAATTCACCGTCTCGGGTTCCCCCCCCCTCTCTCTCTCTCTCTCTCTCTCTCTCTCTGTCTGTCTGTCTGTCTACTTTCTTCCCTCCTTTTTTCTTACATATCTACGTAGTTTACTCGCTCACTGGACCGTTGATTTCCTTTAATCTAGTTTACTAGGTACAATACCGTACGGACATGTAAGTTGGTTGGTGCTTTGATAATGTTGAAACCTACAAAAGCTACAACCAAAATTATAAAAAATTATAAAAAATAAGATAATAGAGTTGCCATGCTACTCTTCGTGGCAACCAAGTATTCATGCCACGCAAAAATGCACCTCACTACAGAATTCGTTCGCGCACATCTGATTTTGCAGTGATCGCATATGGTCCAGTTTCTGGTTTAGAATGAAAAGCAAAGTCCGCAGAAAGGAGATTATGATAATAAAGGAATCGATTAGTAATTATAGTGGTGATAGTCAATTAAAAAAAAAAAATTTGAGAATAATACGTGATTAAAAACAATAGAAATCCATCACGAAATAAGTCAATAATTAAAGAATAAATTGTTATTAACATTTGGTATATTTTTATTTGTGACTTTAATTCAACTAATAAGTAGTGCATGTGAAGAAATCAAGGTACTGCACAAGTCAAACCTTCTCGGTTTACTCATTTTAAACTCCAAGTCTAAAAACCGAACGAATCTGTAGAATTTAATTTGTTGCAAAAATCGAGAAATATAACAATAAGTGAACCGATTTGCACATTTTTCCGATCATCCTCGTTCCTTTTATCCCGCGGAACAAGGGACAGATCGCTTTGGACCAACTCGCTTTACGTGGACTTAGATAAGAATGAGTACGAGTGTTCTCTCGAATGAGTGAACGTCCGCTGAAGAATAGGGAGAGACGCGATTCCTTATCGGATGATGGACGAGTCGCCTTCTTCTCGGCTTGAAATATCGATGAAAATTCGAGAGGGTTTTATTGGAAAGGGTAATAGGTGACAATGCGCCAAACGACGCGTTTCGCGCTATCTTTAAGTTTATAGGACTCCAAAGTAAAATGCATCCGTTCCACTCTTGAGTTGCGTTAAGTCTCCGAACGTCCGTCTTGTCAAGGAACCGTGCGACACGCACCGACAAGTAATTTTCTGCGCGTCAAATAATTCATAAAGCCATGCGGAAAATACGTAAAATATCGGTTACGAAGAATTATGAACAACGAGAAATAGTTAATTACAAAGTACCTCATCTCATGTACGTATCACTTATCTTATTTAATCTCAATTAAGTAAACTTAAGAATCGAGAAAGATTTATATTTATTATTTATTTCTCATAATTCTTAGGTACCTTGGGATGGCTTCCGATTTATATATAGTTTACAATACAATACGATACCTACTATATTAATTTTAACATTGACTTTCCACACATCTGACTAAATTATGTGACTAATTACTTATCTTTAACTTAATATTTATTATTTCATAATCCTGTACTAACTAAAAGATTTTTATATTAATAGTATGATGATATGCAACTGAAAAAATGTTGAATCTACTTAAAGATATAAGTAGAGAGGTATGAGAAAATTTTGATATTGTAGGATTTGTATTTACAAAATTAATACGTACTTGAAAAATTAATCAATATAATCTATTAGTAAATAATAATAAATTGTTTAAAACTTTGTTAAACTTAAATGATTTTTATCTTAGGCATAAAGAAAATAATCTTGGTATTTTCTTTAGAATTTTTTAAATAATCTACATCATTTTTATTATTTCGTCGCAGATAAGATTTTGTATTATTACAATAAATTTCTTCACAAGAGGTGAAAAATATAATAATATAATTAAAATAATGTAATTAACGATAATGTGATAAACGATAGTATAATTGCATTTTAAAGCAGGAAGTAGTTTTTAAGCAGCAAATGCAGCAATCGTTTGTTATCCGAAAGAAATAAATTCAAATTTGGTTCGTAGACTTGTCTCTCGAAGGATGCAACACAGGACGTTGAATTGCATGATTAATATCCTGTGTTCCACCGCGATAACGCGTACGTGCGTACGCCATTTGTTGTTCCGCGATATTAGAAAGATCACGACCCAGGGTAGGAGGCGAAGGAATCCCGACATTTATCCGGATATAGAAAAGCCGTGACACTTTGTGCGCCGAAATCATCAATTACATTAATCCTCGCATATATCGAGCTTCTCGAACCCTGAAGATCGCGATATACGATCTTTTGATTGAGGAGAGTGATTATACGAATCCTCGTATCCGTATCGTTGACAATATCACGCAAACTCTGTTGAACTATCTGTAATATGATGAATAAAATCTATTTATTTAAATATATAAATATATACTTATATTTTTATATAAATATATAAATATATGTGCTTATAAATAATATTTTTTAAACACTCACGAATGTCTGTGATACGTAATATTTTTTTTAAATATAATAAAAAGCACTTATTTATTATATAAATTATTGTATAATATATATGTTTGCAATATTAATACAATACAAATTAATATTAATACAAAAACCTTACAAAATTTATATTATATCCAACAATTTTATTATATTTATATATTTTATTATACAATGCAAATAATTATTATGTCTATTATTTTTTTCTATATATATATAATAATATTTGGTCACGAACTCAAATAATATCTTACATAACTCAGACATTTAAATTACTATCTTTTGCAGGAAAAATTCGCGGCATGAGATTTCATAGAGCGGACTGACAGATTGCAACATCGCATTGCAGAAATCCGATCGTTCTCCACGTGGGTGTACAAAATTGTCGACATCGAGCACGATTACTTTTCGCAATAGAGCGAACGAGCTTCTCGAGGATACAGGGTAAGAAATTGGCAGAATTAAATATCCTAATAGCTTATTTTGCGGGCGTGCCTCGCCATAAATACGCAGCCGATCGTTTTGCTCCTGTTTTTGGCCTCGTTTACGTATACGATTTCGTAAAAAAATAAGAATTACAAAAATTTATTATACAATTGGATTTATAATGTTATAAATGTGTTAGCATATTTATAAAAATTAATTTTATGAGTATTATAAATATAAATTTATTATAATTTAATTATATCGTAATACGTTATAAAACACGCGCGCGCACACATAAATATGCATTCGTGTGTGTTTATGTATATGTATGTATAAAATATATATAAATTATTTTAAAATTATATTAATTTTTTAAAATTCTTTACCAAAGGTTTTATAGAGACAGGAGAGGTTATAGGAAAGTAGTCATACTAGAAAATGTATATAAATTACTCGATACTAACGTAAAGAAATTTGTTATTGCTGTTAAGAGAGGACGCGACCGACGCGACTATTTTGTACCAAAACATTTGTTGGATTATTCTATAAAAATAAAGTCAAATAAGAAAAATAATCATGACAATATTTATATAATATTTTAATAGAAATGTCTTATCACTGCCAAACAATAGAATTTGATAAAATTTAGCCTGCACAGCTAGTACGACGGAGATTTATTATTCTACTATTTGCCTGCTCCTTTGACTACGCGTGGACTTCGTACTGAAAAATCTATATCCTATAAATTAAACAATATTTACTTCGATTAAATATTCCTGTTAGAAGTATCTAAGAAAAATAAATAAATAACTAAAATTCTCTTTAAATAAATAATATTCCAACACATGACGTATTATAAGTTTTATTAACAAAATGCACATCTTTGTGTATGTTTAATACAAAAAGATAATTATTTAAAAAAGGTATCAATAAATTATACTATTATTTGGGTGCGCCATACGCATCTGGCATCCTTTCTATCGTAAATCTGTGTTGAGATACATACATTATTGGCACACCCGGTATCTTCCGTATTCTTCTTTTCAAATCTTTATCATTTGTTGCAACGATATAGCACTTATGCTGAAATAATAATAACACACAATTTAATTTTATCGTCAATAAGATAAATTTAGATTACATCTAAAAGAATTGTCACTAAAATAACATCTTGCAACTAATACTTACTTGTGTTACTCTGTTCACAAGACAGTCATCTGCATAGGTTCCCTTATGCATACATTTTAACCTTTCAAATCGCGGATCCTTGATGATTTTCAATGCCAATTTATACTTCTGTCCAAGCTTCTCTAACTCGCCCATTACGCAATCCGTTATATACGGCGTACACTTTGCATAGAGGCATTCCATCATATTCTGTATTATATCTAATTTGTTTTTAATGGAGAAGTTAATGAAGTTTGTGTCAATTAAAATATGATACGGCGGTCCAAGCTGCGTGTTATACTGGAAGAATAATGCGGAGGATTGTTGTGGCCTGAAAGAAACAAATACTTTATGATAAATAAGAATTTCATAATATCATGCAGAAAGATACTTCTGTTAGAAATAATATAAAATGTCAGATTATATATAATATTACTTACACTTCTGTGACTTTTATTTTAGTCTTATCTTCCTTCGGAGTTTTCTTTGACGGCAGCCGCTTCTCTGGTTTTCTATATAAAAAAAATCCGTTTTAATTTTTTTCGCATATGATTTACAAAGTTATAACAGTGGCTTGTCGAAGATCATATGGTACATTAACTTACATTCGCGAATCGCTCAGACTAATCATCCTTTTCATCTGAGCAAATCTCTGCATCACAACTTTACGCGTTTTCTTATTTTTCCCCTGTAACATATAATTTCATAACAAGTATTATACAATAATATAATTAGTAATATGATATATATTCATTTAAAATAAAACAATGAAATCGCAATCTCTTATATTCTCACTTCATAGGGCGTGTTTAAAACAACAAAGCAGCTACTTGCTTGTCGAGCGAATGTTATGTATAGCAACTTGTACATCGTTGAGTATATTTTCGACATAATATAATCTAAGAGAACATTTATATTAACATTTATTTTAAAAACCAGCAAACGTAACTTACAATAAACTAAATCTCTAGCTAGAAACCTGTAGCTAGAAGATAAAATACGTTATGCAACTAAGCTAATTGCTACAACAAAGCAATTATCATTTAATGCATTCGCTCAACGAGCAAGTTAACTGCTTTGCTGACTTGAACCCATATTTTCTATATACCCTCCAAAAATGCATGATTAATGTCTATTTCTATCAATGTAAATTAACTTTAATCTCAATTTAACTTGCTTTTTATCTTTTCCTAGTTCTTAGAACTTAGTTTTACCGATCAAGATTAATCTGCATTGATGGATTAACTGCATTGACAACTGGACATTAATAATTTAATTTATCTGGTAGAATATACATTTACTTTTTTAAAAAATGCTTTTACCATTATATTTTCTGTGGACGTGTGTGTATCCTTGAGTCCTTACAATCCTTTTTGGAAAAATTATAATAACGAATTCAAAATCTGTAATCAAACAAAAATCATACAGTTAGAAATTTTGTGATAAACAATTCTACGTTTAATTAATCACTGATTAAGTTAATCGAAATTTAGTCGGAGTTACAGAAGAATTTCACTGTATGAAAAGCACATGTGAGCGACGAATGTTAGGTTAGGTTAGGTTAGAAGCAAAAGAGAACATTTCTTTAAAGTTTTACTAAACGGTGGAAATTTAAGGTGCCTTCAACTTATCCATAGGATCATATAAATCTCTTTTCTTTCTTACTTAATGTACATACTTAGTCTATTAACTGAAAAATCTGTTTGGAGTAATGTAACCTGAAGGAGAAGTCGAAGACACCTAAACCCGAAGGAAGCTCCAGAAAGAAAGGAAACAGGATAGAAAATCTTCCTGTTTGTAGCAAAACAGAATAAAGAGAGGAAAAATTAGAGCAAAAATTCAACACAACCTCTGCATGTATACTGCTATTTTCCCTAAATCTCGCTTATGTGAACAATTGTGAACTTGTGAGCGGTATGTGAGTGTGGTTGTGAAACTGCTGGAAACTCAGGAAACTGCCACATGCCACATGCGCGGCTGCGCGGCGTTTCGGTTCGGCGGCGAATCCAGCAAACTATAAAATTGTTCTAAATACATTTTGGAACGCATTTTTAAACATGCATCGCACATTTACAATTATATCTCACAACACGGAGCAAAAATTGATATGTCACTGTAGAAATTTCGATTAGGTTATAAAAATAAAAAAAATGGAAATTATTCAGTGATGGATTATGGATTGCAGCCGCGACGTACTCAAAGAACTCTCGAATTAAGCGAGTCGTTTAATTGTTTTGCAAAGAGATTATTCTGAATTGATTACTCGTGGTAACAAATGAACATTTACATCTCCATGCGATTTCACTAGAAGAATAGGAGATTGACCTTTTTTTATCGCTACTATACATACACTAACATTAACATTTACTACACTAACATTTAGACATTTAGAGGATACAGAGTAATAAAGATAATTAATGTTTATCTGTTACAGAAAAGATTGGAATACGAGGAATGCATATTCATAAATTGAAAATGATTTAAAAATTTCCTTTAAACGAGGGCGACCGAAGGCGGAATTGGAACAATGGATTTACGTGCTCGTACGCGAAACAATTCTGAATAAGTTTCCCCTCGAACGAGAGCGAAGCGAACAGATGGCTCGAAAAAGAGGCGGGAATCGAAACAATGGATGCGCGCGTCATGCCGTCATGCCGTCACGACGCATACGCACGCGACGAGTATCGCAGCAAGTATCGTATGTATGTATACATACCATCATACGTGTGTCACGTCACACACTATCAAAAACGCGCACGCGTGTGCGCGGTATGGAGTACAGGAAGGGGTGACGGAATACGGAATCAGGTGTGCATCATTCTGCGGAGTCGTGGCGGTAGAGTTATTTCGAGTTGAGTTTACGGTCATTCGGCGCATCATCGTCAATCATTGAAATCGGAATATCCGCTTCCGTCACGGAGTCGCGACGCATGTCGACTATTGTAGACGAGAGCTGAACGGTCGAGGGGTGGAGAAGAAAGGGGACTAAGGGGAGCGCGAGAGCGTTACTCGAACCCGGCTTCGTAACCGAAACCGACCGACCGTCGTCCCGATCGATTCGCTCGTCGACGCGACGCGCGGAGGCTTCATCGTCGCTCCATCCGCACCACCATGGAGGCCCTGATACCTGTGATAAACAAGCTGCAGGACGTGTTCAACACCGTCGGCGCTACCGCGCTGCAACTGCCGCAGATCGTCGTTCTGGGCACGCAGGTTAGCCGGAGTCTTTCTTCGGCCCGCGGCCAAACCGCGAGCCGAACCGCGATAACAATGAAACGGCAGGTCCGCCCCTTTCACCTGATGGACTTTGCTACCCTCGTTGCTCTCAAGATTAAACAAAATATGTGACTTCTCCGGTAAGAGAGAAAATTCCGACAGAGAGAGAGAAAGGGTGCAATCTTTCGAAAGGAGCGGATCTAGCGACGGTTGGACATTTGAATTTTGTCGACAAGCATTCAAATTTTTTTTCTTTGTTATGAACAATGTAACAACGACAGGCTATTCATTGTAAGTTGCTTACTATCCGTCGGTGTTAGAATTGAGGAAAATAATATCGTAGCTTGCTTGAATCTTACGGTTTCCTTAAGCATGTTTACTTTTACTTATTTATAATCAGTTAAGAGGCAAATATTACGATTTGGATATAGCCACTCTCAAAGAAATTTTCATCTTATTCTAATCATGAAGAGTCAAAGTGACTCAAAAGATGATCCAAGGGTATTGTCGAATACAATGTAAAAGCAAATATTGAATTTTTCAGAGTTCAGGGAAGTCATCTGTAATAGAGAGCTTGGTGGGCCGTTCTTTTCTACCACGAGGGACCGGTATCGTCACGCGACGTCCGTTAATACTGCAACTTGTATATACACCGAGAGACGATCGAGAACACAGAAGCGCCGAGAATGGCACCCTGGACTTGGAGGAATGGGGAATGTTTCTGCACACAAAGAACAGGATTTACAAGGATTTCGATGACATTCGCATGGAGATCGAGGCCGAAACTGACAGAATGGCTGGGGCTAACAAAGGAATCTGTCCAGAACCAATTAATCTTAAAATATATTCGACGTCTGTTGTTAATCTGACGCTTATAGATCTACCTGGTATTACGAAAGTGCCAGTGGGTGACCAGCCGGAAGACATCGAGTCTCAGATACATGAGCTCGTATCAAAGTACATATGTAGTCCGAACTCTATAATTTTAGCAGTTGTCACTGCCAATACTGACATGGCTACAAGCGAGAGTTTAAAGTTCAGCAAAGACGTTGATCCAGATGGCAGACGAACGCTGGCAGTCGTTACAAAATTAGATCTCATGGATGCTGGTAAATTTTCCACAGTTTCGAAATTTTTTTTGCAGTTTCGAATTTGTCAAAGACAACCGATTGTACGCATACATTGTTTCTCTTCTTTTAGGGACTGACGCTATAGATATTCTATGTGGCAGAGTCATCCCGGTAAAATTGGGTATTATAGGTGTAGTCAATCGTTCTCAACAAGATATAATGAATAACAAGAGTATTAAGGAAGCGTTGAAGGATGAAGCCACATTCTTGCAACGTAAATATCCAACTTTGGCTAACAGAAACGGCACTCCTTACTTAGCAAAAACTCTTAATCGTTTACTTATGCAACATATTAGGGATTGCTTGCCAGAGTTGAAGGTAAGAATATTAATAGTAGAATTGTCGAATTATAGGATATAGCTAGAATCTAATCTACTAAAGTAAGCATAATTTGGTAGAGCTTGTGTTTTTTGAAAACAGAACAGAGTGAATACAATGGTCGGGCAGTATCAAACCTTGCTTAATTCCTATGGTGGAGATGTCGAAGACAAAAGCCAAACCTTGCTACAGATCATTACAAAGTTTGCAAACAGCTATTGCGCTACGATAGAGGGAACGGCGAGAAACATAGACACCACCGCGCTGTGCGGCGGCGCTCGCATTTGCTATATATTTCACGAGGCGTTTGGTAAAACGCTCGATTCGATTAATCCACTGGCAGATCTCAGTAAAAGTGACATATTGACCGCTATTCGCAATGCAACCGGTCCAAGACCGGCTCTCTTTGTGCCAGAAGTTTCTTTTGAATTATTAGTTAAACGGCAAATACGAAAGTTGGAGGATCCTTCGTTACGGTGCGTAGAGCTTGTGCATGAAGAACTGCAGAGTATAATACAGCATTGTGGTACTGAAGTGCAACAGGAGATACTACGTTTCCCTAAACTGCACGAGCGTATCGTCGATGTTGTTACGCATTTGCTACGTAGACGACTCCCACCTACCAATTCAATGGTAAACTAAAATATTTACTGAGTATATGTATCCGTAACACGTTCTTTATACTCACATGCTGATTTGATTTCTTAAATAAAAGGTAGAGAACTTGGTTGCCATAGAATTGGCATACATTAACACTAAGCATCCCGACTTTCACAAAGATGCAGCATTTGTGTCATCTTTACTGAAAGATACTGATGTAGATCACTTGAGGCACAACAAACGATTAACTTCAGCATCCAATACTATAATTACCAATGATACTGTAAGTAATAATCTCCATTTAGTGTCGTTTTTGTGAAATTTATACCAATTTATTATCTTTTAATTAATTGATAAAGTTATTCTTTCAAGAATAATGATTTAAATGTGGATAGCAACGTTTGCATGTCCATCAGTTTATTCAACATTTTATCCGAGCCACTTCTACTTTCTCACGTCGTGTTTGCATTTAATAGTAAAATGTATTTGTAACAGATTGTAAAATCAGTCAATAATCAAGATGAGATGAACTCTGTTTCCAATCAGATTAGAGAACAGCAAGGACAGCAAAATAACTGGTTGCTAAGTAGCTTACTACAGGGAAGAACGGAGTCAACTAGTTCCGCGGATGGTTCTCCAGTTAGAATGCGTGAAAATAGTAACTCCCCGAATCCAGCGATCGAACTGCAAAAAGCATCCCCGCAACAAAAACCAGTGAATCTGCTCCCGGCGGTACCGATACAGACATCTCGAAAACTTAGCGATCGTGAGCAACGGGATTGTGATATTATCGGTAAGGAAGTGTATCGTATTAAAAGTCATAAACATTATGTTAACAAACTTTAATTTCAATTTTCTTTCTTTCGTTGTTCGCAGAAAGGCTCATAAGATCATACTTTTATATTGTACGGAAATCCATCCAGGATAGTGTACCAAAGGCTGTTATGCATTTCCTAGTCAACTATGTGAAAGATAATCTACAAAGCGAACTTGTCACACATTTGTACAAATCAGATCAGGCTGAGGCCTTGTTGATTGAGAGCGAACACATCGCTGTTAGGCGTAAAGAAACAGCAGACATGCTTAAGGTACGTAAAAAGTTAACTACAAAGCCTCTTTATAATAATTGATCTCTAACGATTGCTCTTATTCAACAGGCATTGACTCAAGCAGGTCACATCATTAGCGAAATTAGAGAAACGCACATGTGGTAATCAAATGCCTAAATCGTCATCACCGGATTCTAGTTGAATTTATTATTACATCTCTGTGTTTTAATGAACTGAGTTAAAGGATGTACTTTACCAATGTATATGATGAAATTAATGTACATAACTCTTGTCTTTCTCACGCAAGTAAGGTATATGTATCGCTATTGAGAAGCAATGGTCCTGATATGTTACGTCACCCGTTTTTATAGTATGAGCATGAAGGAGGTATATCGTACATAAAATACGCGTTTGTGCAACCGGGTTATTCAATTCAAAAGATGTAATTCGGGCTCGATTTTTTATTATCTTCGGCATTCTATATAGATGCTGATGACCTATGATTATCGTTGAATTGATTAACTCTTGAATAACTCGTTTTGTAACACGCATTTTACCACGGAATTATGTTTCTTAATTACTTAGTCTAATGTTGCATTGCCTCGCGTTACAGTGATCGTAAATGAGAGTGCAATTGAGGATCATTGTTCTGTGTATTTTTTAGTTATGCTGTTTGCATAATTTTTCTTTCCAGGAATAGAAAACTGGAAGTATCTATTCCTAGTGAATTGTGCCGCGTTTTTCACAAAGCTGTAGAATAAATTGAAATAATTTCACTATAAATAATTGTTATAATAATTGTTATAAACCGACTAAGGGAGTATTACACAGAAATAGAGCCAAGAGAATTGTAACACTGGACGATACATTGTTCTGTTTTGATACCTTCGATATTCGGTTCAGCCAAGTGTTTGTTGACAAAGTCCGCGTGCTCGAATAGCAGAGGCATCGCGTCTCTGTAATTACCCTCATACATTTTCGCGATGGCGCTCAGTCTCTTTTGAATCGATTTTTGAAGTTGCTTCTCGATTCTTTTCAAATCAATCATTTTCTCACATTTGGCGCACCGATGATTCGTCACCTTCGCGTTCGTGATCGAGAGACCCGTCGATTCCGAACACGCCGCGCACTTGTAACACGTCGTTTCGGGTAGCGGAAGTTTCCAGTTCTGCTTGCAGGCGTCGCATCCGCACAGGAATCGATACTTCTTCCACAAGAACTCACGCCTGTTCAATTTGCTCTCGCTGAGAAAGTGAGGTCCGTAGCAATCGAGTATCTCGCATCCTTTGCCGATGAAGCGCAATGCTCTGACCACGACTATTCCTGTAACGTGAGAATTAGAACTTCGTTCATCTCTTCGTCATGTTCCTGATTGCTTACCATTTGGATAGGAGTGGCGAACCACGTTGGGATAACAGCTGTGATTCACGAGACTGACCGTGGTGTAGATCGCCGCACCGATGTTCCTAGGCTCCCAGACACGCGTTGCCTCGTCGTGGACGTTCTCGATGATCTCGTACGCGTTGCAGTTAATCGCCTGCAAATGGTGCAGCATAGCCACAGCCAACGAAACAAACGTCTCCCTCGTGCAGACGACGTCCAGTTTGTTCAAAACCGAGATCAAGCATTTCGCAAGAAAGATCGCCTCGATGGCGCGAATGAGATTCACGCTAGGTTCGACATCGGCGCAATGAGTCTCCAGTTGAAACACCGTTCGGTAATCGAGAGGACTATACGTCTCCTTCGATCCCAAGTCCGTGCATTCCTTGCTAATGTCATCATCTTTATCTTTTGCGTTACCGTTAGCGTGATATCGTAGGAAATCAGGATTCAAAACGCATGTAGCGCTGTTTGATAGCGATAACGCTTGTGTGACCGTCATACGATAAGCCAGCAAGAGATAGGATGTTTGTTGACGTTCGTTGTTTGAATTTTTGAAAAAGTAATTGAATACTGAGCACTCGTATCGGTGATATTTTTCCCACGCTTCTTTGCGACACGTTTCTGTGCAAAAGGCCACCTGGAGAACGCAATATAAAATTTATATCCAAGGATCTGTAAAAATTGCAGGAAGAATCACCGGAAGTCAAAATAAAAAGATAAACAAATTAACGTGGAAACTAACAGGCAACGGTATGGGTAATCAGATCTGACGCTATGTACATGGCGCGTGGCATGCGCAAATATAAATCATGCGCTCTACTAACTGTTTGGCAATCACGGCACGGAATTCTAACGCTGTCTTCTAATTTAAGTGTGGCATGGCAATGCAAACAATTCCTGCCGAGAGCCGGTGGATCCGTACTAAAGGAAAACGGCCGGTCGACAATGAGTACAGTCCCTGGTCTGATGTCTCTTGCAGCTACGAGGTGCCGGCCCCTGGTCTCGTCGAATCGCAGCTCAACGCCATCCGAACAACTCGTGAGACAGCTGTGCGGCTTGCCGTCGACGGTGGGCAATGCGCTGCTGGAAGAAGAACGGGAAAAGGAAGAGGAGTTGGAAGATGTCCTTCCACGGGCGCCGCGTTTCCTGGAGGACGTAGCTTCCAACTTCCGGGAACACTCCCGCTCTAGTTGAAGGCATTCCTTCCTACGTTGCACGAAGTACTTAACGTTCTCCGCGGAGTTGTCATAGAGACTCGCGGAAAGCGCCAACATGCAGTCGCAGTCTCGCAGGCAGCTCGCGTAAGCGCGCAGGCTGTAGAAGCGTCTAGCGCGCTCGCAGATCGCATCTAGAAACACTCTACTGTTCGCACCAGCCGCAAACAGTGCTTGCGTGAGAATATTACAGGTTTTAATCTCCTCGGCGTGCTCGTCTCTGGGCTCCATCGTCGCCCCGAACGATCTTTCGTACAGCCGCGCGGCCTGCGCATCGTCCTTACCCTCGTACGAATCACCCAGTTTTAAGTCCGCCACATAGGGCATTTCTACAAGCATCCCGACCATTCCTCGCCTGTCGCCCGACGCGGATAGCTTCGCCAATCGAGTCGCGAGCGACTCCTCCTGCGAGACGGCGTTATGTACGGCACGACGAAATTCATCGAGCGTGATGTTTCTGTAACACAGCAGGTGAACGATAAAAAAAAAAACAATTTTTAATGCTCCATTTGATACGAAATTCGAAAGAAAACGATATGTTTTTGCAATGAAATAAATGTAAATTCTTAATTTCTTTTAAATGGCCGGCGCTGCGTTGAAACGAATAATATCGAAAAATGAAAAAGATAACGATGTTTATTTATACCATACATTTGATCTGAAGAAACAATCGTCTTTGTAGAAATGAGAATTATACTCGGAATAACTAATTAGAAATACAATGAGAACGACGATATTCAGAAAGATATAATATTCTTTCCAGAAATTGATGTCATATTATGATCATTTGTGTAGGAATATTTTCGCCAGGAAATGTATGGGATCTCTATACTATCATTTATTGGAAAAACTTGTTATCGAAAAACAGATATTTCCGAGTGGTCTGTACATTAAAGTTTATTACTGCGAACGCGTTTGTGTGTATGATATTGTATGCTAATATAATATATAATAATTAATGCATAAAATTCATGTTTCGAAATTAACCGACGAACGCAGGACGGCGACTCCAATTTTTCGCAGACGAGTCGCAGCCACGAACGTGTTTTCATCGTTTCTCTAAATTTAATTCTGTAAATTTAATCACAGACAGAAATAGAGTACGAGCGAACAGCCCGGTTGCGGTAGCGCACCGTTCGTGGAATTTGTCATTAGGCGGAGTACTGTCCCGGTTTTGCAACGAATGGGAGAACGACTCAGAACGAATCTGGACGAAGGTGGGACGACAGCCTGTCGTAGCCGGGATCGAAAAGTATAGCTGGCTTACCCTTTTCTCGTCAGAGACATTACCAATCGTTATCAGAACCGATCGATTGTGCGTTTAATGAAACATCGGCGGGATCTGCCTCCTCGTCGCGAAACAGAGACACGAATGCGACGGATTTCTAAAATTAGGCTGACTGGCGTTCACTCTTGCGAAACGCGCCCGATGCTTTCGTTTATAGAAAATTGAGCAAAAATCTCGTTCCTTCGCGCATTGATGGAACGTGTAGATGCATTTGCAGGAGCGATAATAGAGAATTATTAATGTACTTAAGCAAAGGAAAGAAACCGCCGCGACTTTTGATAAACGAAAAGGAAATGTAATACAAGATAATGTATAACTGTTGCAATTTTTTTGCTATCATTTCGCAACACCAAAGTAGTTTCTAGCAGTAATTATAAAGTAAATTTAAATTGGATTCTCCAAAATAGTGAATGATCGCGTTTTTAATGGAAGAGTGTTTTTAAGATAACTTCGACTAAACTCTGATTAACTTATCAATAATTGATACTTGTACTTTTTTGTTAACATGAACAAAGATATTAATTTTTTGTCGTTTAATATATGGAAAAAAAAGATCTGGAACAGCAAATTATATAATTTAAAAATTTTGCTTTAAGCAATTCAGTCATCGATTAAATTGATGAGAGTTTAATTGAAATCGCTGTTTTTTTAGAACGTCTTTCACGAATTAACTTATTAAATATAATTTTTTTAACACGAATAGAATTTATTAATCTTATTATCTAATACGTAAAAGAAAGATTAAAAAGGTTGAGAATAAATTATAGAATTAGAAATTTTGCCGCGATTTTATTGGTCGAGTTATAAACGTCGATTATTTTAAATTAATTGGAGTTTAGGCAATCTGAACATCAGCTCGTTTTACTTGCACTTTCTGCACTCAAGTAATTTTTTCGCTCTTTATCTTTCCAATCGAATATACGTCCGTCTCGTTTCGGGTTGCAGAAAATGCCTCCAATAGGTACAGTTAAAAAGAACAGACCGCATTTTCGCTGCGCGTGATTCCCTTTTCCCCTCGATAGTGAAAAAAAAAATCACCAACGGTTACTAGAATCCGGAGCAGTCGTCACATGACGGCGACGGGTGTGCGTGATTTTCTCGTGAGCTTCTCGATGTGGAGATCGAAGATTCGTTAAGACAAGAAACGAAAGGACTACCGGGAGTATCGGGCTACTTGGCTTCTCCCCGGAGTTTCGACCGTGTTCGAAGACCGTGGGATTTTGCGTATATCGTATTGCGTGAACGGCGAGACTTACTATCGCGACGATGAGATACATATTGGGTAACACATTCGCGATCACCGCTTCGGCAACGATCCTTATTTTAGGTATGCTTTACATGTATATTATGATAAATTAATAAACGAAGAAATGTATCGTTAGAGCCTTTCATGCGTTTGATCTTTTCCCAAATTATCTATGTATGATGTCGTCGCGTTGCCAGCAATCTCGTGTCAAGCTTATCTATTTCTTTTTTCTTTCTTTTTCTATTTTATATATGCATATATTTAATATATTATATATTTTGTATGTTGCAGTTTTGTATTATGTATTTACTGGCAAGGGAGAGCAGGTTAGCATTGGATGGTATGTTCATACATTTGTCTTGTATCAGTGGTTTCTTATCTTATTGAATTCTCGGCGTAAAGAGATCCTAATGTTTGTTTTCTAATTTAGGTTCTTGACGAATACTTCTCCATATATGTGGTGCACATTAGGTATAGGTCTGTCGGTAGCTCTGTCCGTAGTAGGCGCGGCATTGTAAGTTAGATGTATTTATAGTTTCAAATAGGCTCAACTCGTGTTACGCCAAAATTTCTTAATTTATTTGTCTTTTTCAGAGGTATCCATACAACGGGAGTGTCTATTGTTGGCGGTGGCGTGAAAGCTCCTAGAATCAAGACAAAGAATTTGATTTCTGTGATATTCTGCGAGGCTGTAGCTATCTATGGCCTGATCACTGCCATTGTTCTATCTGGAATGCTCGAGAAATTTAATTATGCGACAGTTTTCGACAACGAGGAGATCAGAAATCAAAACTGGTTGTCCGGGTACTTGATGTTCGGTGCTGGTTTCGCCGTTGGCCTCGTCAATCTTTTCTGTGGCATAGCAGTCGGCATCGTTGGCTCCGGCGCTGCTCTCGCCGACGCGGCTAACTCTGCCCTTTTCGTAAAGATTCTTATAGTCGAGATCTTTGGTTCAGCTATAGGCCTCTTTGGTTTAATCGTTGGTATTTATATGGTAAGTTAAGACGTGTCATGAAAGTGGTATGCAATGAGAAATGGTCAAAATAATATGTGACTAAACGTGTCTATAGCGAATATATATACTTATGTTTACAAATTTTCTTTTCAGACATCCAAAGTGAAGATGGGCGATAAGCTATCATAAATTACCAGAGAATAAGCTATGGAGTGTTATCGGGATCACAATGTTCCATTCCACATTTAGTCACCAGTAAAGAAGATTCTAGAGGGATGACTGCATATCTATGAAATCATTGTGAAAAGAGAAGAATTTTCCAAATACCAATGTGTGAATTTGGTATATTATTGCATGTCTGTAATTATACTCGTGCGATTCTAGATGACTTAACATCCATTCTGTATCTGTGAATATCGCCTGTTATATCGTTTTGGACGCATCATTCTACTTTTTTCGAAGCATAATGGCGAAGATTATATGTAAAAGTTGCAATAGGCCATAGTTTTTATCAATATTAGAAAGCAACGTAATTTTTGTTTCATATTTTGAGTGCGTTATAGCGCTCGCTTTTGCATAAATTAATGTACATATTTCCTTGTTGATGTAAGTAAAGTCAATACATAATATAATTTATCCTTTATATTCTAATCATGTATCTAATCATTAGCTATTTGATGGGAAAGTAGTTGTTTATAAAAATTAGAACGCATTGTCAATCTCTTAAAAAGTATTAAAAATATTTATTTAACAATTGTATAAAAGTTTCTGATTATCAGAGGTAATAGTCATCATCGTTATTGCTTTCCCCGTTTAAGACTCCAAAAAAGGAGACTTGTGCCTACCTCTGATATGAATAACGTTATAAACATTCTTGTAAATGTACAATATTATATAATAATAACTGTCAATGATCTCGGAAAAATTACATTCAAATAAAGATATAACTAAATATATCTGGCAAGTTACATAACCATAATTCTTGTATTATGTATGTAACACATCGTGAATGCTCTTGAACGCATGTGCTAGCGCTTGTACATATTGACTGGCGTTACGACTGCCTTCGTAACTCGTCACGACTGAACCCAAACGTTTGTCCTGGATCATATATCTAAACAATACATTAACTCTGTTTTAAAAAGTAATATAATCTAAAGGATATAACAAGGTGCTAATAATTGTATCATATCCAATGTGATGACAACTTAACATAAATGTCTTACCCGATTCCATAGCCATCGGGTACCACTGGTCCAAATCCGCCAACCATTACATCTGGACTTGATAAAGTAGATGTAGACAGTATATTATAATTTAGAGCATTGTAAGCTGGATCTTGAAAAATGGCTGGCTTAACGGAACCCGATTCCTCTGAAATTCTTCTCAAAACGAATAGATGCCTATCGAATCCCTGGCCTGTAAAGTATCACATCGAATTTATACACATTCTTTTAAATCCGTTTACTTGAAAGCTGCTTGAATAATCAAATCTAATTACCCATCACGGCCTCTTTCGTAAGCACGTTGTGAGCTTTGCTACAATCAAGTATCATCTTTTTTAGCTGTGATTTAGAAAGCTCGACTTGCTTCTGAGTCATAGCGACGCAGATCGCTTTAGTCTCTAGCGTACAAGGTCTGATAGTTTCTGTTCTGCCGTGTTTATATGCAGCTGTGCTGCAAGATTCATAAGTTGGTACCGATTTGCCTTCTAGGGTATACAATGCCAATTGGAATGCCAGCTGCATCACGGCATCCGGACTTACCCCGAGCTTCTTACACTGTTCCTTACCAAACTCTTCGTAAATCATAAAATCAACGCACAGCCGATTTACCCACTCTCGATAATCTATCTTTTGTTGATCGATGATACTCTCGCTCTTCGCGTCTATAGAGAATTGTAGTCTCTCTACGTTTACGCTCTCTTTAGAAAGTTCATCTACTTCATTAGGATGAAATCTAGGTTTCTTCGATATATCGGCTTTCACATCCTAGAATGACAAAGATTTTTTTACATTTTGCAATTCTCAAATTTTTACAGTCAATTACATTAAACGATGCCTAATATGCCGAAACGGTATATCGCTCACTTGGAAATATCTGAGTACTGCAACACCATCGCCCCATGAATGCTCAAAGTTGAGCCCACCATAACCATCCTTAGAAACAATGAGAGAAAACGACTTGTCAAACCACCGATTGGTGCCGTCTGTATGTAAATACGTTCTAATTAACTTGTTGTAGTCGGTACCGATAATTTCATCATCTAAGATCATTACGAATACAGCCGAATCGATTTTCTGAAGAATTTCTTGATTCCCTGTTTCGACTAAATGTGAGCGTGCCCGTGCCCACTGGTCCCTTTCTGACGACGTAAGAATGCCCACGGGATATCTATTTGCTGGCCTATCGTCTTCCAAAATGGCTTTTAAGCACGCAGCTATCTCTTTAGGGCTACGAATGGAGTCATTTGCATCCAAAACGTTGAACGCATAAAAATGACCTTTCCTCAGTACGACCAGGTGTTTAGCTGAGGAATCATGAAAGATTCTATCTTTTCCCAACTCCGGTATTCTAGTTGTATTGAACAGATTCTTGTATTGAGACATATCTAAAGGAAAAGCCTGTAATAAAAAGTTGTCGTGTTAAATTTGTTTTAAACAAATTTCTATCAATTTATCTTAGAATGTTTCGCACAAAACGTCTAATTTATTCATACCTTAAATAGATAAGCGCCATACCAGCTAAAGCGAGATGGGATCAGTCTTGTGACGTTACGAAATAACTCGGTATCTGACTTCTCAGGTTTCATATGAAACACCTCTGGTTCTAGAACATTATTCTTGAGCGATTTTAAGAATCTCATCGATGATACGACAAGATTTGTCGCCTTCACCAATTGCGCATCATACTTTGGATCGGATTCTGGCACGAAGACTAAGAAAGGATTATAATTGATCGGCAATGGTTTGCGATCTTGCAAATACATGTCGAACCACGGTTCGGTGATGTAACTGGTGTGTGAATTCTCAGCATTTTTTTGGAGTAACAGCTTTTGCAAGCTTTGTCCCTCGCTAGTGAGGAATTTCGAGACACAAGACGATGTGTTCTGCAACTCCTCATTGTTCAATAGAGGTTTCTGCGCATTCAAATACCTTCTACACGAGTCTTCGAGCTTCGGTATCGGTAAACGAGGCAAGGACGCTTGAAAATGCAACGTTGGCACTTTGCTAATCTGTATATATTGATATTCGGTGCTGTCGTACAAAGCTGTGGTACTCCTGTGAAACATAAACACATAATTAGTATCTGTTTCTTTAATTAAACGGTCACACATTAAAACTTCAACGCCATTATTTCACAAAATCACCATTATTCAAATTATGATGCTAATTTTATAGTAGCTAATTGCACAGTGATAATTTAAGTCTTCAAAGTATAAAAATAAAAAACCTATGTCTCCATTACTAGAAATTATGTAAAACAAAACACTACTACCTAGCTAATTGCTGTGATAGTGCCACCCCTCCACGGCTTACCTGTAATATATGTAACAGAAACGGGAAATAAACGGAAAATGATTTTAAAAATTAAAATATGTAAAAATATATACTGCATATGACCGTGTGTCAAACAAGTAATTTACCATAAATTTTCGGAATCCGCTTTTCGTTAGGATAAACATCTCGTAATCCAATACCGCTTTTACCTCTAACTTAATTACTCTTGAAAATGCAACAAAAAAAAATATATAAAAATAATATAATTCACGTCAGGTCAATGTACACATGCACAGTGGTTCCGGATGACATGCAATGACAACTGACAACCCTTTCCACTGTATGTACGTCACTACACACTACGTCACTGGACTGCGCATTGAATGGACGTATTACCATGAAGAACCAATTAAAATCAGGAGCTCCAAGCTCCAACTCTCGTGGAGGAGATAGTCCAAAAAACATCTACCAGCTGGCACCACTATTCACAAGTGCAGATCATAGGCAGCGCCCGGACGGCGGAGAGGTTAGGTTAGGTTAGACGCCGCAGTAATGTCTATCCGCTTGTATTTTCGTTTTTATAATTCGACGTTGTAAGTGGAGAGAAAGTAAGTATTGTAAACGAAAAGTTCTTGTCGTCACTAATATCGGTCGTCATCGCACTTATTTAACTCCCTCATCAACTTTCAGTCGCAAGAATCAAGTTTAAATAACAGAAGTTAAAAAAGTGTGTTTGTGCAACTCTTGTGCAACATCGCGTAATAATGGAGGAGGTTACGAAGCTGGAGCACCTGTCTCTGGTGTCGAAAATCTGCACGGAATTGGAGAACCACCTGGGATTGAACGACAAGGACCTGGCCGAGTTTATTATACATCTGGCGGAGAAGAACAGCACGTTTGCACCGTTCAAGAAGGTGCTGATTGAGAACGGGGCCGAGTTCTCGGACTCCTTCATAGCTAATCTCCTCAGAATAATACAGCACATGAAGCCTGCAAAAACGTCCACCGAGAAGCCGTCCAAGTCTACGAGCAAGCAGGACGAATTGGCGCAAAAGTTTCCAGCGCTGGCGTTACCGAACGAGGATGCACGTTCCGAGGCCAACACCGCCAAGGACGAGGATATCGTTAACGACGTTATGGCCTCCCTGGAGGCGTTCGCACCATCTAATAAGAAACAGTCCGCGAATACCGAGGTCAGCAACGGTAAAATTGACAATGTTGAGAAAAAGAGCAAGCGAGGAAGGAAAAGCAGAAGCAGGTCGAGGGAGAGGAGACGACATAGATCCAGATCGCCGAGAGATCGAAGAGAGAGACGACACAGATCTAGGACGCGTTCCAGATCGCGGACGCGTCACAGATCACACGACAGAACACGCAGGAGACGTTCCAGGTCCCGGGAACGCAAGAGATCGCCATCTCGCGATCGCAAAGACGCGAGACACTCGAGGAGACGCGACGCCGACAGATCCAGATCCAGATCCGCCGAAGAGACGCTCTCCGCGGAGCCGGAGGTGGGTAAGATTTACGCCGGTAAGGTCGCGAACATCGTGCCGTTTGGTTGTTTCGTCCAGCTGGAAGGTTTAAGACGCCGCTGGGAGGGTCTAGTTCACATATCTCAATTGAGGCGAGAAGGTCGAGTGGCGAACGCGAGCGACGTGGTCTCAAGAGGACAGAAGGTTCTGGTGAAGGTTCTCAGCGTCGGTGGACAGAAAGTATCTCTGAGCATGAAGGATGTCGATCAGGAAACCGGGAGGGATTTAAATCCCGTGGTGTCGATCGCGAAAGCGGACGAGGACGAGAAACACTTGCGCAATCCGGACAGGCCCACTTCCCTGCTGGAGCTTCAAGGTAACTACGACGAGGATGAGACGTATTCGAGGAAGCGCGTGCAACGCATGTCGTCGCCGGAGAAGTGGGAGATCAAGCAGATGCTGGCCGCGTCGTGCATCGATAGAAGCGAGTTGCCGGAATTCGACACGGAGACCGGGATCCTGCCGCGGGAGGACGACGAGGAGGAGGACGTGGAGATCGAGCTCGTCGAGGAGGAGCCGCCGTTTCTGCACGGTCACGGCAGAGCTCTGGGCGATCTCAGCCCCGTGCGGATAGTGAAGAACCCGGATGGTTCGCTGGCGCAGGCGGCGATGATGCAGAGCGCACTGGCGAAGGAGCGCAGGGAGCAGAAGATGTTGCAGCGCGAGCAGGAGATGGACTCGGTCCCCACCGGCCTGAATAAAAACTGGATAGACCCGTTACCGGAAGCGGAGAGTCGCACGCTGGCGGCAAACATGCGTGGCATCGGTCTGCAAACGCAGGATTTGCCGGAGTGGAAGAAGCACGTGATAGGTGGGAAGAAGTCATCGTTCGGCAAGAAGACCAACCTGACGCTGTTGGAGCAGCGTCAGAGCTTGCCAATCTACAAGCTGCGCGACGATCTGGTGAAAGCCGTGACGGATAATCAGATCTTGATCGTGATCGGGGAGACCGGCTCGGGAAAGACGACGCAGATCACGCAGTATTTAGCGGAGGCCGGTTTCACCGCGCGCGGCAAGATCGGCTGCACGCAGCCGCGACGTGTCGCTACTATGAGCGTCGCCAAGAGAGTGGCGGAGGAGTTTGGTTGCTGTCTAGGTCAGGAGGTGGGCTACACCATTCGTTTCGAGGATTGCACCGGCCCGGAGACCAGCATCAAGTACATGACGGACGGTATGTTGCTGCGTGAATGCCTGATGGACCTCGATCTGAAAACATACTCGGTAATCATGCTGGACGAGGCGCACGAGCGCACGATACACACGGACGTGCTGTTCGGCCTGCTGAAGCAGGCGGTCGGTCGTAGGCCCGATCTCAAGTTGATCGTCACCAGCGCTACCCTGGACGCGGTTAAGTTCTCGCAGTACTTCTTCGAGGCGCCGATCTTCACCATACCCGGGCGCACGTTCGAAGTCGAGGTGATGTACACGAAGGAGCCGGAGACCGATTACCTGGACGCCGCGCTGATCACCGTTATGCAGATCCACCTGCGCGAACCACCAGGCGATATCCTGCTCTTCCTCACTGGTCAGGAGGAGATCGACACCGCTTGTGAGATCCTTTACGAGCGAATGAAGTCACTGGGCCCGGATGTACCGGAACTCATTATTCTTCCGGTCTACTCGGCCTTGCCCTCGGAAATGCAGACTAGAATATTTGAGCCAGCGCCACCCGGCTCGCGCAAGGTCGTCATCGCCACGAACATCGCCGAGACCAGCCTGACGATCGACGGTATCTACTACGTCGTCGATCCGGGTTTTGTCAAGCAGAAGGTCTACAATTCCAAGACCGGCATGGACAGTCTTATAGTGACGCCGATCAGCCAAGCGGCGGCGAAACAGAGGAGCGGACGAGCCGGCAGAACCGGGCCTGGAAAGTGTTATCGACTCTACACCGAGCGGGCCTACAGAGACGAGATGCTGCCCACGCCGGTCCCGGAGATACAACGTACGAATCTGGCCACCACCGTGCTGCAACTGAAGACTATGGGCATCAACGATCTTCTGCATTTCGATTTTATGGATGCGCCGCCAGTGGAATCGCTGATCATGGCATTGGAGTCGTTGCACAGCTTGAGCGCTCTCGACAACGAGGGTCTGCTGACGCGTCTGGGCCGACGAATGGCGGAATTTCCGTTGGAGCCAAATCTATCCAAGATGCTGATCATGAGCGTGCACCTTCAGTGCTCCGATGAAATTTTGACTATCGTCAGCATGCTGTCCGTGCAGAACGTTTTCTATCGGCCGAAGGACAAGCAGGCCTTGGCCGATCAAAAAAAGGCGAAATTTAATCAAGCCGAGGGTGATCACCTGACCTTATTGGCGGTCTATAATTCCTGGAAGAACAACAAGCTGAGTAACGCTTGGTGCTACGAGAACTTTGTGCAGATAAGGACACTGAAGCGTGCTCAAGATGTGCGTAAGCAACTGCTGGGCATAATGGACAGGCATAAATTGGACGTGGTATCGGCCGGCAAGAACACAGTGCGCATACAGAAGGCGGTGTGCTCGGGATTCTTCAGAAACGCCGCGAAGAAAGACCCGCAGGAGGGATACAGGACGCTGGTCGACAGCCAAGTGGTGTACATTCATCCGAGTAGCGCGTTGTTCAATCGCCAACCGGAATGGGTCATCTATCACGAATTGGTGCAGACTACTAAGGAGTATATGAGAGAGGTGACGACAATCGATCCGAAGTGGCTGGTGGAGTTCGCACCCGCGTTCTTCAAGTTCAGCGATCCGACCAAACTCAGCAAGTTCAAAAAGAATCAAAGACTGGAGCCGCTCTACAACAAGTACGAGGAGCCGAACGCGTGGAGAATATCGCGGGTTCGCAGGCGACGTAATTAAGGAATACGCTTATGATCTATGTAAATATCGTCCCGGTATAGTAATTCAATGTGCGTATTTTTCTGAAATCCTTAATGACATAGAACAGACAATTTTAGCCCTTAAAATAGTATTTTCATCATTTTTATGCAGCGACAACTTGCACCTATAAATGACAGGACTTTGTGGGACAAAGAACACTTTTATTTTGCAAGTGTAACATGTAGAATTCTTGATTCAAGTAAAAAAAAAATACTTTATTAGGAAGCAAGGAATGAAGACAGTTTATGATATCGCGAAGATATTGAATTGATTTTATTATGGTGTAACGATGAAACTAGAGAAATGTAATGCGATCATTGAATTATGTACAAGAATGCAGTTATAAAGAGGATTATTTACAGGTCTTTATGGTGTACATACTTGTAAACATTGTAAATATATAATCATATTCGTTCACGTCACATTGGATTTTCGATACTCTTTTCAACGTTTATCAAAAATCTACTTCGATAAAGTATGATACATTAAGTAATCAGTCTTTTTAGAGAAGAGGGCATTAATTTAAGATTATGCGCTTTTCAGTCTTCCCCCTCTTGATTAATTATTAAATTTATTAAATAAATACATTCTCAATAACATTTAATAAGATGACATAGGAAAGATTTTTCTTATTTAACTTATTCTTTCCTTCTCTTAGATTTATCTCTGACTTATAATAACCGAGTTTGTCCACGGACGCATATTCGTATTACATGTAACGGTTGACACAACATTTGTATAAAAGAATTTATAAGACATTTATAATCTTTCAAAAGAGACGAATTGATATTTTGTGTAACCAGGAAATATCACTTTTGAAGTTCGCTTCCGCACTTATGATATTATTCAGTAATACTATTTCTTGGCTCGATGGTACAAAATACATTTTCGGGAAAACAGGATTCTATACAAATTGAACTATTGAGATTGTTGCTTCTTTTTCACTATTTCCACCAATTGTTTATAGCGCACCTGGCATTCTTCCTGTAAACAATTATAATTTTGAAATTATAATGATGGATAAATATTGGATTTACAAATTTCTATATATAGTCCGCAAGGAGAGAAATAAATAATGTACCTTTGTCTTTCCCTCGACGCAATTTGCAATTTTTTCCCATCTATCTACAGATGCACCTTTGGGATATTTCGTCAGGGCCGCTTCCAGTGCTCTTTGCTGTTCCTGACTCCACTCAGCAGTGCTTACTGTATTTTCACTACGAGTCTTAACCTTCTTCGGTTTTTCTTCCGCGGAAGCTTCTTCCACTGATTCAGCAGGCTTCAAACCTTCCTCTTTCACCTAACGTAAAGTATACGCGGCTCAACTTTTACTGTAGGATTTATTTAAGAAACAAAATTGATGTAACAGTAATAACCTTCTTAGCCATGTGCGTAACTTCCGCGACGGTACGATTCATAACGTTTGCGATTTTCTCCCACCGTTCTGGAGTCCCACCGGGATACTTCTTCACATATTTTATCAGTTCTAATATATCGTTATCAGTCCATAAGCCACCAGCCACCGTTGGCTTCTCGTAGATGTGATTCGTATAATCGCACTCCTCTTTTTTAACGGTTTCCTTAGAATTATTACCGCTTCTTTCTTGCGGAGTAAAGCCAGGCCTGCGTTTCCTAACGCCGCGCGACGTTACTTCCGGTTCAGGCTGTTCGTTCTCTTGCGCTCTGGAACGGATATTCAAGTTTCTTACGTTCACGTTATTTATGATGTAAATTATATAGCAAAAAACAGCTGTATACTTACAATGCCTCCTCTTCCTCTTGCTTTTTCTTCTCTTTCCTTTCTTTCAGGAGTTGAATGACGAGACAAATAGTGGAAGGTATAGCTATCACGGAACCTATTATCCACTTTGGTAACTGAATTGGAAGAGTGTCCCATATAGTTGGAGTAGGAATCTTTTCTAAAAAGTCGGCTAAGTCTGGAATATCTATTTTACTCTTTCTATTCTTCTTTTGCATCTTTTGAAGTTTACTACCTAAAACTTGTTCCTGTAATCATAATATAATATGCTAATTTTTTCATTTCACAAAAAAAAGACATCTCTCTTGATTGCAAAGGATGTGTTACTCACGCAAGTATATCGTTTTTCGATATACACCGCCCAAGCTACGAAGTATTGCCCTATCGTGATGACTATGAACAAGAAAGCAATCAACTCCAATAATCCCATTTTTCGGGCATGACGATAGTAATATACCGCCGACCGCCAATTCGGCAGCCCGTTAACGAGCACGTTATCATACTTTTGCCGTTTCCCGGGATCTTTCAAAATGTCATAAACAGCGACTAACTGAAAGGGAAAATTTCAAGTTGTCAAGATATTAAAATTCGCGAACTTTGAGCATCTTCCGCCTTTCCACTTCTAAAGTACCGTTCTAAATTGCAGTTCCGCATCCTCCGCCGAGTTCTTGTCCGGATGCAATTGCAACGACAGACGCCTGAAAGCCTTCTTGATCTCCGAGGCGTTCGCGGACTGGAAAGAAACAATTTGAGTCAATCAATCAATCGTAATCGAGCTCGCATCTTCGCGTGGTTACATTTTGATATATCTGCACAGTGGAGTACCTGCGTGACACCCAGCACATCGTAAAAATTTTGATTGACCTCCTCGACCACGTCGAACACCTCCAGGTCGTCGTTGTCCCACGCGTAGGAGGACCTGAACACGTCCAGGAAGCAGAGAACCCCGAAAACGACCGACGGTAGATTCATCTTCGTCCACCGCATGCGGACATAGTTGACAACAATACGCGCGCGTATTTCCTTACTGTGCACCGTGCGAAACGAAAATATATCCACGTTCTAGGACATAGTGTCGCTCCTTCACCCTGATCGCCTAAGCGCGCCCCAGGCCCAGGAGTCAGGTTAGAAATCCTCTTTTTGCCGCAGATGCCACATTGCCGCTCATGTCACACGTATACACCGAGGTCGCTCGCGATTATTCGGAATCACGACCACGACGCGGTCGATAGTGTCGATATGCGCGGTATCGCGAGAATCGACTCGGCGCGACGAGCACCCGCTAATTCGAAAACAAAACTTGACTACTGCCGGTAAAAGAAGTAAAATTGTTGTTAATCTTTTGATCTACTTCTCGTTTTCTTTCTTCTTTTTGTTCTTATTCTTGTTCTGCCTCTATTCAACATGACCTACCTAGCTCTCGTAATCGTTCTGAAATTTTGTTCTTTCTCTTTTTTTTCTTTTGTTTTTTTTTTTAGGGGGAAGACTAACATAAACATCTTATGCGGCGTAATAATTATATAATGATTAATAAATCAATCACGGTATTTCTTTAGGAAGCTTATTTTTAAAATAGATACTCAAGGCTTCTTGCGACTGACCAGTAAACTATATAATGAAATAATGAATAAAATAAGTATTATTGTCAAAAGTCAGAAATTACACTCTGGACATGTCGCGGAATTCCAGCGCCGGCGCGCGAACGGGATCCGATTGAAGAGGTGGAAGGACGTGAGTGCTCCAATTACGAGGGTGATTCACACGTGACGCACGAATATCGCGAACAGTGGTTGTCACGATTGTTGGTGGTTGACGGTGGTTATCAATGGAAGGGACCGTTATTTGAAATGGATCTCGAGATCGACGGCAAAATACGTGTTTTTAATGAGAGATGCAACGATAGTCGAGATACGAGAGGTACTGGTCGCGCGAGAGTCAAGTACGAGCCGTTGGAACGCGTCGCCTTTACGCGCTGTTATTCCGCTGGTCCCGAGAATTCGCACGATATATGAGAGACCATAACCTATGAGGCCACTTGTGCGCACTCACGCAGACATCTCCGGCTGGATAGTGGCGAAGATATCGCTCGTTCAAAATGTTGGAGGGACTCGTCGCTTGGGTGCTGAACAATTATCTCGGCAAATATGTGGAGAATCTGAACACAGATCAGCTGAGCATCGCCTTGTTGTCGGGTGAGGTTATGTCGCGCTACGCATTTATTTAATGTTTATATATTTTGTAACGTTTGCTCTGGTGCCATGCAGGATAACGCACATTTCAAGAATGATTTGTTAATATATTTTTTACTTGCCACGCGCTACATCTATATTATAAATTTAGGATGAATACATTTATGTTGTGCAATGTTGTGATCTTTTTGGTGATGTTCTATCATCTCTTTAGAAATATTATTTTTATGCGAGGACCAATTAATTTCATAGCTGCTACCGTATTTAATAGTACTTATAACGTTTTACCGCTTTTGTTTTCTTAACGGTTGCCTATTTTAGGGGAAGTTGAACTGGAAAACTTGCCTCTGAAACGCGAGGCTCTGCGTCATATTGGACTACCCATAGAAGTCAAGGCTGGGTTTATCGGTAAAATCAGATTGCAAGTACCAGTCAGGCAGATAAGGACCGCGTCATGGGTGATAGGTATAGAGCAGCTCTATTTAGTGGCGGGACCAATTAATCTGGACGAGGTAAAATGATTTTCTGTCTCCTATCATTTTAAAATCTTGATAAAATCTCAATAATATTGATAGAGAATTTATGTTATACATTTCAATTTAAAAACAAATATTTGTAGTACGATAACGAGGCAGAGGAACAGGCAATACTAGAATATAAACTCAGTCGACTGGACGCCTTGGAAGCTAGATGGAGAACCGATATAGAGCACGATCCTGGCTATTACGCTTCGAGTTACAGCTCGTGGCTGAATTATGGCACATCTTTAGTAACGAATATCATTGAGAATTTACAGTTAAATATCAAAGATGTTCACATTAGATATGAAGATGGTATCACATTACCAGACGGTAAGCAAAGAGTCATATACGCGCATATGAATATAATGTGAATAAAAATTTTTCTATCATATATTGATATTCACTGTGCTTTTCATCTTTTTATATGTAGATAATGGCATTGTATTTGGCATTACAATTGGAGCATTAACTGCTCAAAGTTGTGATGCCAGCTGGATACCCAGTTCTACATCTTGGAATCTTACGGATGCGTCGTTTAAGCTAATGGAACTCGATAGTCTTTCAATCTATTGGGACCACGTGAAGAAAGATCAACTCTTTGGGGGTCTCAATCTAGGCGATCTAGCTGTAAGACATACATATAGTATAACTCAGTGTGCGCGATAACACCGTTAATCACGCTCTTGTTTATCTATATTTTATCTATACAATATTATTATTTTGTAACCAGTTTTTTAATTTTTAGATTGCCATGAGCAAAAATAAGATTCGATGGCACATCTTATCGCCCGTGAATGCAAGAGCACACATCAAGAGGGATCGAACAGAACGTCCATTGAGGTCTATTAATAAACCACGTATCGTAGTAGATTTGCTCTTAGACGAAGTACCATTATCTATAACAGATGTGAGTCTTACAGATAATAATCGATATACGATCAAATATTTATATCAATACGATTGATCCATATAATATAACAAATTATTTTTTTAGCTTCAATATGAAGAGTTGGTCATGTGTATCAAGGAGCTTGACCGCATAGATCGTCGTAAACAGCAGTGGCGTTGTAGGCCAGTAATTCCCGTTAAAAAAGCTTGCAAAGAATGGTGGAAGTACGCCGCCAGGTGCCATCTCGGCAGGGATACCCTCAAACCAAAACCAACCTGGGAAAATGTATTTCTCAGAGCCAGAGAGAACGTTTGTTACGTTCAAGCATACACTAAATTGTTAGGTACAAATAAATATTTTTTAATAGTTTTAAAATATATTTTCACAATTGTGTTTTCTTGAAATGAAAATTTTACATTTTTTTCTTCACTAGGCACGCCTACCTCGATCTTACCTCCGGAAATTAAAACATTGAAGGAGAAGGTCGAGAACGAGCGGAATTTCGACGAGCTTCGAGTATTGAGGGAACTGGCTATAGAGAAAGTAAAGCCTGCAAAGTCACAACAAGAAACTAATATGAATGTGCCACAAGGACGCGGCATGCTCGAGCAATGGTTTCCACAATGGTGGGGCTGGTATTCAAAGACGTCTCCCAGCAGCAATGGAACGCAAAACGGAAGTAGCTCGACTACCTTCGACGGAGAACTGCTGGACGTTTTAGCGGACACTGTGAACGATGACACTCTTCTACGTCGCGACACAGTATTCGGACAGTTTAATTTCGCTCTAGTGCAAGGCGCGATATCGTTGTGCACCGCGAAAGACGAGAGCAACGGCAGGAAAACAGTGATAGAACTGAAGTTCGAAAGAGTGAACCTGAGCTATGAGTCACGACCCAGATCCGGATCGCACAGGTTCTCGATCAGTTTGGGCGCGTTGTACCTGCACGATTTTCTCACGGAGAACTCTACGTTTCCCATTTTGGTGCAACCTCAAGTCGCGTCCAACGGCATATCCTCGCGTGTCCGCAATTCGTCGGAGAAACTAACGAAAACGCCGCGTCATTTATTCGAACTGATTTACGAGAAAAGGCCGCTGCACATTAACATGGATCATTTGTTGCACGTGTATTCGCAGTCCTTGGATGTCGTATATAATCCAACCGTGATATACTGGCTGATAGATTTTATGTGCAAGCCCCATCGATCGGTGTCGTCCAATCAACGATTCCAGGCGATGAAACGTCGCACGAGGAAGCAGCTGATCAAGAACTGGGAACAGATCTTGGACGGCGATTTTGTGTATCGTTCGTCTTGGGATTTACAGTTTAAGATCTCTGCACCACAGATCTTATTGGTGGAGAGCTTTGTCGATTCCAACGCGGCCGTGGTGATGGTCGATTTTGGCAAGTTACATTTATCGAACGACGCGAATCTAAATCAGGTGGCACTGAAAACGGAGTCGACCATCAGTGACGATGAAGAAGACGAGAGATACGAGACACCTTGCTCCACTCCGCCCGGTAGCCAGGAGAACGGCTCCTTACATGATTTCCAAGGTCTGTCCGAGACCGAGTTACACAAAAAATTGTACGACCAGTACTCCATTGATCTAGTGGACCTGCAGATTTTAGTGGGTAAGACAAAGGACAATTGGAAGCACGTTCGCACGAGAGGCATGTCGAGCTTGCACTTTCTCGAGCGTTTCAACATATCGTTACAAGTCGAACGACGTATCTTCACCACTTCGGATCCTAACTTTCCGTCGGTCACGGTATCTGGTAACCTGCCGAGACTGGTGGTGCACGTGAATGAGCAGAAATTAGGCGCAATACGCCTAATTTATAACTTACTGTCGAGCTTCTCCATTTCCGCCGGCATCCCGCAGACAGAAGCCGTCAATGTGGAGCCGAAAAGCCCTAGGAAGGAAGAGAATCTGGATCGTTCCTTGAGCCACGCCGTGATGGTACAATTTATCATCGATCAGATGGCCTTTGAATTGCAGTCGAGGGGTCGCAGCGTGGCAGAGCTGCAGGTGTCTGGTGTTCGGGCGGCCCTCAGCAAAAGAATGGCTGATCTGAGCGTCTCCCTCTCCGTCCACGGTCTGCTCTTGGTCGATGCTCTTCAGGAATTCGGGCCCGATTTCGAGCTGTTGGTGGCCAGTCACAAGCACGTCGGCATGGACAGCGTTTCCGGCAGATTAAGGGATTCGGAGCCGACATCACCCGTCTCGCCAGAGTCGCCCGAATCACCAGACTCCACGAGGCCACCACGACTGACCTCGCCTGTCGCCCTGACCAATGCCCTGTCCACTCTGGTGAACAAAACCAAGTCCCCGCATTCGCCCAGGAACAACTCGTTGGTCGGCCTAGAAAAATTGGATTCGGAAGCGCTGATTGTCGTGGAGCTGACGCTGGTAGATGACCCTACGGAAAATCTAAGAATGGCAAATATACAGTTCAATAATCTAGATATCATAGCCAATCAGGAGACGATAGTGGAATTGTTAGGTTTCTTTCGAAGAATCTTGCCGTTGCAAAAATCACAGGCAGCGTATGTCACGAGCCGAGACGATTCTTTGTCGAATCAAAGTACGGAAATAAGGTCGATGTCAACGAGAACTGAGATCACCTTTGACTTTCATCGCTTAAATGTGTTACTTCTGCGCGCGGTCGTGCAGGACAATCACTTGGTGGGGCAGAAGATCGCCACGGCGACCATGTCGGACGCGCGCATACAGGCGACCTTGGCCGCGAACACGTCGATCTCGGGCTCTCTCGGCGGGGTACAAGTTCTCGACCAGACACCAACCGGGAAGACACATCAGCGGATAATCAGCGTGGGTAGGGATCCTCTGGCGGATCCGCAACATCATCCGCTCGAGCACTTTAGTAGTTTATCCGATCAGCCGGAAGCGTTCAGATTCGTGGCCAATCGCAGCACCAAGCCAGCCAACGAGGAGGATTGCGTAGAAATCGATCTCGAGCTCACAATACGTGTGGCTAGCGTCTGGTACACTCACGCGCCGCACCTAATATCAGAATTGCGTTCGTGTGCCGACGAGTTCAAGCAATATCTAAGCAACTTTGCGCGCCAGATCAGCGCAGCCGCCACCGATATGGCGATCGGTCTGGTGAACGCCGACGATTGGACTATCCCGCCCCGGAAACGGTTGCCGAGCGTCTCATTTGATCTAGACAACGCAAATGCGCTGTCGTTGAAATTAGACGTGCTCTTAGAAAGCCCGGTGCTCGTGATACCGCGTTCTTCCCATAGCAAACAAGTATTCGTTGCTCATCTAGGTACAATGTCGCTGCGACACGAACCCCACTTAGGCTCCATGGCGAAGCACAAGGTCACGCTGGAGGTGCGCGACATGAATCTGTATTCTCTCGAGGTATCCGCCAACATCGGGCAGTCGCAAACCAACCTGCCAAGAGCCGAGGAAATGTACTCGTGCAAGGAGTCGGGTAAGCCGATACTGCATGACACAACGCTGAAGATCTTGGTGGAGAAGCAGAACACCTTAACGCAAAGTATGAGCTTTCTACTCGACGGCGGCGAATTTACGAACAATAGCCCAATTGTCCAGGTCCACGGCGCAGTGATAACACCGTTGAAGGTATCGCTGTCGCGCGGTCAATACGAGCAACTGCTCGATACCGCTCACCGATTGATCTCCATGCCTGCCGTGACTGCCACGTCCGCGGTGTCGGAATACGATGATCTCGACGGGACGTCCGACTACTCGGAGAAGCTCGACCTCTGCGTGAAGGTCTCGTTCGAGCTACCGATCCTCAGCGTGGAACTGAAGCAGGCGCATTCGGAGCAGCCGCTGGTGGAGCTGTCGATGCGCGACTTCGTCGTCAAGTACGATAAGTTACACCGAAATGAGTCCAGCGTGCAGGTCGCCCTGCGCTCTCTCCTGATGGAGGATCTTCTGTGCCCGGTCGGCTCGCGACATCGCTACATGATGCAGTCGTCGGCGCCCACGCGCGCGAAACTGCCTACGGGCGCATCCAGATCGTGTCCAGATCTTGCGTTCGCGCGACAGTACAAGAACGCCTTCGGACGCGGCAGTCTGCCGGATCGGTTGGAGACCTACACCCTGTACGACGCGATTCCGGCGCACTGGCGCAGAAAACCGGCGGTCTCGTCGGCCGACACGCCGAACACGCCGCCGCCGTCGCCAGGCGGCATCACCAGTGAAGAGAACTTGGTGTTAATGAGCATCACCATGACACGTCCCGAAGAGAACGGCTGTATCGTACCGGAAGATCGGTTCCATCGCAAAATGGTAACCGTGGACTTCAATTGCCTGGACTTAGTGATAAGCGTGGAATCGTGGATGGTGGTGTTTGACTTCTTTGGGATTGCAGGCCTGTCCGGGACGGCGAGTGACGAAGTCGCCGCGCATCGAGCTACGCCGGATAGCGATAGTACCGGCGCGAGCAAAGTGGATGACAATTTGCCGGTGAGGTCGGAGACGGAGATAGAAGTGAGATCGTTGACGTTGGTGCTGACGCAGCTGGAACGCGAGATAGCCAAGGCCAATGTGTCGAACGCCAGCATGCACATCCTCAAAACGGTGGACGGCAAGACCAAGGTGTCGGGATCGCTGGGCTCGATGTCGTTGCTGGACCTGACGCCGCACGGCCGATTCTACCGCGAGAGATTCCTGTCGTCCGGCAGGAAGGCGCTCAACTTCCAGTATTCGAGCTACGCCGACTGCGAGGATCGGCCTCACGACGCGCGACTGAAGCTAGAGATGTCCGCCGTGCATTACGTTCACACTCAGAGATTCGTGGCGGAGTTACAGGCTTTCTTCGGTCACTTCTCGCAGCTGTGGAGCATCATGCGGAATCTGCGGGCCGGCGTCGGTGCCGTCATTGACATGAACAAGCGTGATACACGACTATCGTTGCAGTTGCACGCCGGTGCGCCGGTGATCCTGCTGCCAGTGAGTTCCAGGTCCGACGAATTGATTCTGCTGGATTTGGGAGAACTTACAGCACACAACAGATTCGACACCTCCTTAGTCGTTCCGGATTGCTTGCTTGACGTGATGCTACTCGAGCTGGTCAACATGGACGTGTACGCGGCACGACGGCTCAAGTGCGACTCGAGCCTGAACGAGGACGCGGACGCCTTGATGGTAGGCGGCTTCCTCGTTAAAAAAATGGGCTCCTCGTTGCTTACAGAAAAGTGTCATCTAAAGCTTCGCGTCGAGCGGAATCTTGACACTTACGTCAGCCGCGACATACCCGATCTCAGCATCCACGGTATATTGTCGACGATGGACTGCGCTCTGGATCCGGAACAGTACATGCTGATCCGCGGCCTTCTGTCTTACAACATCAGCGAGAATCTGGACGATCTGCGCCTCCTCGTACAGGATTTGAATCACACGGTGGAATACGCGATCCCGACTGTGGACAATCGCGCGAAGACGTGGACCCGATCTTGCATAACTCTCGAGCTGGTAAACGTGACGGTGAAGCTGCACCCGAGGCACAACATCGCGGCGCTCGCGTGTATCAACTTTATCAAGTCCCGACTGACGCTGGACTCGCTGAGCGACGGCTCGCAGGACATCGATCTGGTGTCGCAGGAAATCCTGATCACGGACACGCGTTTTCAGAACGAGCCGATAGATCGGCAGTGCAACGTGTTCACGCAAATCCTACAGCCGTTGAGAGACACGGCCGACACGACCGAAGCCGCGCAGGATCGCGTCCAAGCGGAAGTACATCATCGGAAGCGTAAGGGTTACTCGGCGACCACCATTCTGCTGCATAGCATGCGACTAACTGCCATCCTAGACTGGTGGCAGGCCGTGCGAGACTTCCTGTTGTTGAACTCGCCGGAACCGGACCCTATACCTGGCGCCCTGCATGTCTCAATTGTCAATCAAGAGGCCGAGGTCATCGACACCGCCGCGACCGCCGTACCTTTTGAACTGAAGATCAACATCACTGACTCTGAGTTAGTCATCGTCGAGGACACCGCGATCCTCGACACCAACGCCGTGATTCTCAAGACGACCGCCGTCCTGTCGTACCGCTCGTCGCCACAGGAAGGCGAGAAGCCGCTCTCCTGCAATCTCTCGCATTGCGAACTGTTCTCGTGCATCCTGGGCTTGGAAAACGAGACCGCTCTGTCGATCATCGATCCAGTCGGGGCGAGCTTGGATCTGACTCAGGATAGATGCCTGGAGATCCAATTACACCCACTGTGCGTGAGATTGAGCTATCACGACGTGACCATGTTCTCCAGGATGCTGAGCTCACTTCCCAAGCAGACCTTATGGGCGAGACAGAGATCGAACGAAACGGGTGTGGAGAGCCGCCAGATGATGGACAGTCAGGTATCGAAGCTAGTCAATTTAGGTTTCGCGGAGGCCGATTGCAGAATCGCGTTAGATCACTGTGACGGCCAGCTGGACGAGGCCGCTTTGTGGCTGACGCAGAACGCGGTGCCGACGAGTGCCGAGACGGTCGCGGCGAACGACGATTCGGTCTTCCGGGCCGTGGAACTACAGATATCCTGCATGCGAATCTGTATCATCGACGATTGTCGCGACGCGGACGTGCCGCTTCTGGAGATTACCTTGGCGGACTTTAACTTGCGGAAGCTGAGTCAGCAGCCCGGCTTGCTGTCGGCCACCATCGGCGTGGACTATTACAATCGAGTACTGAGCGGATGGGAACCATTTGTCGAACCTTGGCGGGCGAACATTGAATGGGAACAGATATTTACTAGTTCTCTCGATCCGAAGAGACTGCACGTATCCATCAACTCCTATGATTCTGTGAACGTTAATGTCACGCTGACACTAGTGGAACTCGCGCAACTAGTCAAACACAACTGGACACAGGATTACTATCTATCTAACGGAAACGTAATTGTCAGTAAATCGGTGACAGGGGGACAGATGTATCGACGTCGATCGCCTTTCATACCTTTCGCCCTGAAGAATGACACTGGCTGTCGGCTTTGGTTTAAAACATTCATCGCCACCGCGGACGAGACGATAGACGTCAGCAAAGCGTCATCTCAAGCGAAGAACATTCTGGACAAGGACGACACGTGGATCGAAGTAATACCAGGAGACACAACACCGTTTACGTTCGAAGAAAGAGGCAAGTTAAGACATCACGCGACGCATATCGTCAGAAGGCACCAAATTGCGGTTCTGGTTGAAGGATGGAAGCCGGTGGATCCTGTGACCGTCGATCGCGTGGGCATTTACTTCCGACATGCAAATGCTGACACTGCCGGATTTCAGGTAAAATGATATTTTATACTCATATTTCTTGTATTTCGATTAAAACCAACAGCGTGATTCATATTCGTGTTCTGTATCTCTCTGTTTAATGCTTTCTGTGATGTTGCATATCTTTTTACAAAATATAATTATTATTTCGTAAACCTTACAATTAAATTGTCTCACTTTTTTACTATATTCGTTTTTTAGTTGCTCAAAAAGAATTTGTCTTGGCGCATTATAAAGAATAATAAAATGTAATAATAATAATGTTCAATTTTAGCCGCTCACACCGAAAGCTAGGGTCGTGTTTGCTGTGGAATTGGAAGGATCCGCCAGGAAGTTGGTTACCATTAGATCAGCTCTTCAGGTGTCCAACAAGCTGGCTCATCCGATCGAGATCAAAATGGAGAAATCGTTAAATCAACTTGGATGTCAGTTTTATCTTTTATGATTCGCCTTTGATAACGATTAGCAAATTTGATTAACAATTGTATCCTTTCAGACTTGACCTCGACCAGCACTGGAAGAATTCTCCAAGTCCCGGCGCAATCGGTGATGTCCGCGCCTATAACACACACCGGGGTGCAGATGTCTTTCAAACCGCTCATCTCGAACTACTTGTTCCAATATTGCATGGAATCGGTGGACTGGACGGTAGTTAAGAAGCCGTCGGAGGTAACGGAGAGCTATGTCACTTGCCGGACTAATCAGAACAATATATTCAGGTATGTGAAACGTTTTCCCTCGGTGAAGCTTAATAGCAAAACTTAATTATTGTTTTCTCTTACCACAGGATGTGCGTGGCCGTAAGACGAAACAATTATCCACCTGACGGTATGCAAGTGTTGCCAGCGCACACAATCACAGTAATGGCACCCATAACTCTGACGAACTTATTGCCATACGAATTGACGTACGAGGCAGGTATAGAAGGCGGTAGAATCACTCCCGGCTGCAGCGCGGATTTGCATTGCGCAAATTTGAACGAGCAACTGGAAATTACGATTCAATTAGACGGTTATCCAGGATACGGAGTGGTACGTGTAACAATTGGTTTTATCACGTCAAATTTGATTCTTTGGTAACTTTATTTTTATCACGTTTCAGTAATAATTAGTTAATAGTGAAATGTTAAATAATAATCAAATATAATTATATATTTCAGGTAATACTGCCACCGAACAGTTGTTCTTTTACTGGTCGTCTTAAATTATTGGATTCCGCCAGCAGAATGCTTTACCTGCAAGCAACCATAGCAGTAGAGAAAGGTGCAGCCATGCAAATCAATATTACTGCACCTTATTGGATTATAAACAAGACCGGCTTGCCGTTGGTGTTCAGACAAGAGGGAGTCGGCATTGAGGCGGCAGGGCAATTCGAAGAACACGAAAGAGCGAGGATGGTAGCGCCATTGCTATTCTCGTTCAGCGACGAAGAGGCCAGTAGAACTCTGTCGGTGAGGATCGGAACGGAAGTTCATCGTCAAGGAATACCACAGTGGTCTCAGCATTTTCATTTGCAGCCTGGAATCCACGTAAGTATATTGTCACATAAAATCTTTATTCCAATCTTTATTGTAATAATTTTATTATTTTTATCCACATATTACACATGAATGTGTTTCTGTGTTTTTATATATTTAACTTTTTGACTTTTTGATAATTACTAGTATTATTTCTGATACAGGAACAAATTCATGGAACTTGCTACAAAGTGTTTCAATCATTTTGATGACGATGATAAATTTGCTTTATGTCCTATAGGTTCATCGCTTGAGAATCAGTCTACGCGATGGCAGACCCGATATAGTTTACTTGATTAGCGTGGCCACTCGCGCAGCAAGAGGAAGATACAGAGCCACTACAGTGGTTACACTATCGCCGAGATATCAGTTGCACAACAAGTCATCTTGCACTTTGGAGCTGGCTCAGAAATGTTTCACGACGACTGTCGTAAGTTTGTTACAATCAATCAAGACGATATCAAAGAATGATAATTTTTGTTACTCGATACAATATCGGTTTCAGTCCCATCCGGATGCCCAGGCGACATACATAACGACTATGCCCGACTGTCACATGCCCTTCCACTGGCCACGATTGGATAAAGATTTATTGCTCTGCGTCAGAATCACTAATGTTCCGGATTGTATGTGGTCAGGCGGTATCAGATTGGATGACAATTATTCATTAACCATTAATGTCAGGGATGTAACAGGGAAGATGCATTTTCTACGAGTAGATGTAGTGCTACAGGAGACTACCTTCTTCATCGTATTTACTGATGCCGATACTATGCCGCCGCCTATAAGAGTAGACAATTTCTCAGAAGTTCCTTTACTAGTTAATCAGGTATGCTTATATCTCACTGCTGCATTTAAATTATGATATTAATATTTATATTAGCTTTATTTTCATGAATTTACGGCTAATTGTTTAATTTGCAACTCCGTACTTCTAGATCGGAGTTCCTGATAATCTGCAGTGGACCGTAAGACCCCATTCATCGGTACCATACGCCCTGGACGAACCAATAAAAGCTGCTGGTTTAGTGCTGACAGCACCCGGAGGCGTGACAGCTTCTTATGACTTAAACCTATTAGGAGAGGGTAGAGGACTGACTTACGAAAACTTCATTTACATTGCGTTTACAGGTATTATGAAGTGGCTAAAATAAAACATAGAGTACGTGTACATAAATACCGATCATGCGCTTTTATCTTGGCAGGCACCTTCAAGACTGATTCCGATCTCGGAACAGGCGAAAGTAATTTAGATCCGCTAGATGTAGAAACTCAAAGATTAGTCTTAGAGGCTGGTTCTGGGGGTTGGGTTGCCCTTCGAAGGAAACAGTACGGTGACAGGTCGCAGCTTTGGAGAATGACCGGCGATGGACAGCTGCAACACGAAGGTAACACAAAAATGTCAATAAAAATATTTTTTTCAACATAATTTGTACGAGGAAAATTATAATAACGTACTCTTGTTCTTATGTTTAATAATTAATGAGACAATTTTAATGAGACAGGATCCAGTCCACCGAGAGACAAACATTCTAAAGCTCCGGACACGATATTCGTTTTGGACATAGCAGGCACCGCACCGCAACCGTTTACCTATTGCGCTCTCGCCCTGAGGAAACCGGACCCCAGGCGACGATCGACACAGACCTGGCGGTTCACCGACGACGGACGTCTATGCTGCGCACATAAGAATATGTGCGTTCAGTCGAAAGATGGCTTTATGGGACTATACGAAGGTTGGGACACTATTATTTGCAGGCATTTGCCTGCTGATTCGCTTACTGATTAAATTGATAAGGATTGTTCGCGAAAATTGCGAATTTCTTTTTGTCACGCGCTTCATCGTCAGATATATTTTCTGTTATTTTGTGTTGCTTTGAATTGGTCCAACATATCTTTTATTTGCGAGCTGATTGTCATTTTTAGATGCGTGTGTGACATAAATCTAATGCTTCTATCTGTAAATGCGAAGCATAAAACATAAAAGGTTGTAAGTTGAGCGGTACGGTATCGTTGGAATTGGCAAAATAACTCGGATCATTCAATGAAAAAATATTAATGACAGGTGCGCGCCACTTGTCTCACGATATTGTGTTGTATTCTCTACTTTGTCTGCCGATTTAATTTCCATCGTTGTTAAGAGTCTTCTATTTTTTGTCATTATTCCTTTCTCGCTATTTTCAACTGGAGAGACCTAAATTGATCATGAATGTTGCAGGCGGCAGTGTCGCCCGTTGGCAAATGTGTACGTATAGTTTCAAAGTACACATTAAAATCGGCTATTTCCTATGAGCTTACCCATAAGTATTACGTGCTATAATATATTTTCTCTCTGCTTGTGTTTTATCCTTTTTTTTTTATTTTTTTTTCCTCGTAAGCATTGCATACCTTCCCAGGAACGTCAAAGCGCGATATAAAAGAAAAGAAATCTTTCTTTCTATTTAAAGTCTTTACGAGAAAAAAAAACTTTTTTCCGAATAAGATTCTTACATACAAAAATTAAATTGCCAAATAATTCGTAAGATGAGTCAATCACGGCGTTATCGTACTCTGGCGTACAGTGCTTGTGCATTCGCAAATCTCTTTTAAGTCGTACAATCATATCACATTTTTACACGCAGAAAAAAAGGAACGCCGCTGTTTTTTTAGGGAGCGAAGCTGTACTAGGTCCTCAGACACACGGCAATCCACCGCCGATCGAGCAACGTGTGGGTAGACAAAAGCTACGGCCGGGTTCTGGATTCTTGTCGGTCAGAGTAACCACTGATGGCCCGACCCGCGTTCTGCAAGTTTTGGATATCAAGGAAAGGGTGGGTGTCAAATTTACCGTTCATCATTTACTTTCATTATCTTATTTACTTTGTTGGAAAAAATTGCTATATTGTAAACATTCACATTATGTCGCAAGAAGCGAATCATTGATGACACTGTTGTCCGAATTAATTAACACAGATCTTTTTGTATTGTAGAAGAAAACGTTCGCCTTACTCGAGGAACGCGATTGGTCGCACATCGCCGTAAGTCATCGACCGACCCAGGTCAACGCCGATATTAAGAAATTGGATTCTAGCGAATTAAATCTGGAGCTGAACTTGCCGGCCGGTCTTGGATTGTCCATCGTGTCGCAAAGACCGGTAGAAGAGCTGTTGTTTGCGCGGCTGGCCGCAATCTCCTTAGATCTAGTGCAGACCCCATTGAATACCACATTGGATCTGAGCGTCGCCGACGTGCAAATTGACAATCAACTGTTTGAGGCGCAATGCACTTCGGTTTTGTTCGTGACACGGTCATCCCGCACGGAGGACGAATACCGACCCGCTCTTCATTTAGCAGTGGAGAAGTTACAATCAAAGAATCAGAATGCCGAGATATATAAACATGTCATAGTGAGTGTCAAACCACTATGCGTACACTTAGAAGAGAAATTTATCCTGAAACTGGCAGCATTCCTTGGAATTGGCAAGTCGGAACTGGAAGTACCCGTCGACGAGAATGATTTCAAGGCACAAAGATTTATTTCCGAAGTGTCCGCCGCGCATGCCAAGAGATATTACTTTGGCGCTCTGAAACTTGTTCCTAATCAAGTATGTAGATATCGATGTAGCAGAGACTCTGTGTTCATTGCTTCATAAATAATATTAACAATACATTTATTCACATGACACACATTTTTCTCTCTTTAGGTAAAACTCAGCGTGCTCACTACGACGAAATTGCCACATCATCTGCAGGCTGTAAAGAGGAAATTGGGATTGACTCTAATTAACTTTGAGAACGCCACTATCGAGCTGGAACCGTTTGTTAAGAAACATCCATTCGAGAGCAGTCAATTTTTAATACATTCCATCGTAAAACATTACAAAGATGTACGATAAATCTAGATTTCGATATATAGCTTTTTTTCGCTTGCTCATTGATTTAATAAATAAATGGTATTTTTTTAGGAATTGAAGTGGCAAGCTGCAGTTATTCTAGGTTCCGTAGATTTCTTGGGAAATCCTCTTGGATTCATGAATGACGTCACGGAAGGTGTTTCTGGTCTTATCTACGAAGGCAGCGTGAAGAGTCTACTGAAGAACGTCACGCACGGTATTTCGAACTCCGCAGCGAAAGTGACGGAATCTCTGTCAGACGGTTTAGGGAGAGTGATTATGGACGAAAGACACGAAGAGGCCAGGCAGAGAATTCGGGCTAACACTACGGGCAGTAGCGATCACTTGGTGGCCGGATTAAAGGGTTTCGGTTTTGGTCTGCTGGGTGGTGTCACCAGTATATTCAAACAGACGTACGACGGAGCAACCAGCGAGGGTTTTCCAGTAAATATTTAAAAATAAATTTGGCCCTCCGATATAAATATCATCTTATAGAACTTAGAAATAATGGACGATATAAAATTCTAGGGCTTCTTTGCGGGTTTTGGAAGAGGAGTGGTAGGCACAATAACGAAACCCGTCGTTGGTGTTCTAGATCTAGCAACAGAGACAGCTAGTGCTGTACGAGAGACAAGTAGAAGGTAATATGATTGTATTATCGTAATTTCCCTAATGACTGCGCTGCGAGTATCTCTCGACGTCGGATTGATTTTCTTTTTTTATACAGCGCTCATCGTGCAATACCGAAGCGCGACCGACCGCCGCGTGTCGTCAGTGGTTCTACCGGATTGCTGCCGCCGTACAATCGTCAGCAGGCCGAGGGCCAGGAATTCCTATACAGCATTAACAATCGCGACTATTCCGAGCTCTTCGTCGCCTACGAGTGTCTGTGCAGCGGCACGGAGAATCTCAGAGTGCTGGTGTCCAACGAGAGAGTACGCGTTATCTCTGGCGGCACGAAAGCGGTGGTGACCCAAGTCAGTTTGGCGGATCTCCTGCGTTGCCAGCCGATGCAGAAGGTTCAAAGCAACAACGTCACTCTACATTACATAGAGTTAATATCCAGATTCGACTCGTCGGCCGCGGTCAACCTGGACGGATTGGCCGAATTGTTGAGGCGGCCGAAGGTACGCTGTGACAACGAAGAGGTGGCGAAGCGGGTAAGTACATAAAATAACGAGGCGTAAGATAGTCTCTCTCTTTCTCATTCTATGAGCATCCCGACTTATTACCATTCATTAACTCGTCTTCTTCGCGCTTGTAGGTATCGCAACAAATCAATTATGCCAAGGGAATGCACGAAGAACGAAGCTTGACGTTGTCGTCGTCGGATAACATGTTGGATGACGTACAACACTATAAGTAATCGACTGTGCGACCAGAGTTCGATCTTATCTCTAACGCGTTTTCCTGGACGTACTCTCTCTAGTCAAAGTTTTAACTTTATCTTGTAAAGCGCACGAGAATCGGTAATGCCTTAGTTACAACGCTTAAAGTTAAGTTTACAAGAAGACTGATGCGAATTATCGTAAAAGTAATTGCTCGCCAATACGTGGCATAAATCGGGCATAATTCGAGCGTAATTCGAGTAATGATCAATTTCTAATTTTGCGTCTTGCTAATGTGGCACAAGTGACACAGAAACTTTTGATACGGATCGATAAGGTGTAAAAATACGTAAAGTAGTCATAGGAGAGATTTTTTAATAATGTACATATATGTGTACATACATATGCCAGTTCAACACGAGTGCAGGATATCCCAGAATCACGCGTTTTCGATGAGGCTGTCTTCGGTCAACCTTCAGTGGAAAGATTCAATGGAAAAATATTTTTATCTCTGTAATGAAACCAAGTACACGTATTTTCGTGCTTCGTATTTTAACTGCTTGTAACACAAGGTCGGCGCGTAGACTTTTCTTCCACAATTTCAGCTTGGTGTCTATAACTGGAACGTCGTGATTTTGGGACGCGTTATATCTATGTACATATATGTATTAAAGTTGACGAATTACTTGTTCACGGATTGACCTACTTAACGCAATACTTAGAAGTAATCGAACCAAAGCTAGGCTTTTAGCGTAAATTTAGTGAATCCAAGTATCGTAGCACGTATTCGTTCTTTTTTTTTATATACATATACATGTACGTTTTCAATAGCACACGTCTTTTCTGTTCTAGCCGCTTACACGTTTTCGTTTTGCAATGCCTTGCAACGTGCTACTTTGTACAGAACAACCTTTGTGTATGTACGAACACCTGTGTGTATGTAACAAGAGCGTGCGTAAACTGTACAAATAGATTAAGTCAGCTATATATTTAAGTACTTTTGTAAAGCTGGCGTACGAGATGCGAGGATAATATACGTTTGTAATATATATCATGTTGATACTTGTTAAGCAGATTAATAAATGTTACAAGTATGACAGTGAGTCGGGATACAAAAGAGCTTTTGTTCATTATACATTCTAAGGTACTATATTTTATTAAAAATAACAGGAAAACTCATTACAGGAAAACTTGGAATGCAATTTTGGATTTTTTAATGTAAAAAAAAAGATCTACGGAAAACAAGAAAAATTAACATTAAAATTGTCCAAGAAAAATTTAAATAACGTATACCGTGTGGCACAAAAGTGATAATCGGAATATATGCGTCGGGAGAATTTATTTTCCAATTGGCCGCGTTCAGCAGACCAAGCCGCTGAGTCGCAGTCGAATGTGATTGGCTCTTACTTTCAGAACCAACCAATCAACGCAGAGTGTTGATAAGGCGAACTCAACAGTTGTGTCTGCTGAACGCGGCCAATGTTGCTCCAATTTCGAAGCTTCAGCCTTTCGCCGCGCGAGGTCACTCGCGTTCAAATGTCATTCGGATTCGATCGAATGCGTTTGTGTGTGGATCAACTTTGAAAAGTCGTGCCTCGGATAATATATCTCGCCTCCGTTATCGCGCGCGTTTCCGATACATGTAACGCGGACCTTTCGTCGACGAACAGCCCGGAGACATGGAAGAGACATGTCTGGATGAGGGACCTGCGGTAAATTTCGAAAGAGCCACCCTAGAAATCGCCAATACCGACCGTGAGTTTCGCCGTCAGTTTCTCCGGGGGACTGTCACACAACAATTTTTTAATAATTTTCGTTTCTGCAAAAATAACGTGCGACCTGCGTTTGATTTCAGCTGTCACTGTCAGACCGTCCGCGTCGGCGGAGAGCGCGGATGACGCGTCGAAGCAGCATTCGGCCTCGAGAGACGTGTGCAACGTGCCATTCAAGCATATAGACGTTCATACATTTTTCACTGACAGGAACGAGGTCGTGGAAAGGGCGATAAGCGACTGTACGGAGAAACTGATAAACCAAAACAATGACGAGCTCGTAGGAAGTTGGCTTCTGACAGAGTACGTACTATCTATATAAAAGTCTATGCGATTCTCCGTTATTGTAACACTCTGTGTTGACAGAAAACTTTATTTGTTTGCAGGATAAGTCTGTGGGACACGGAAAAGGAAAGACTCGTATTATTGGCAACGAAAGCCCTTTACTCTATAAAGTACGACTTTATTTCTCTAAAGATATTGGACTTTAATCGCATACCTATATTGCTGTTTGATACGGTAGTTACGGGGGATTTGATTTATCCAACCTCGTCTCTTGCACCGTAAGTACTTGTAATATTTATAAGTAATTTGTGTACCAAAAACTTTATGACCTTTATGTACATTAAATTTATATAATTTATATATAATGAGACGTACATACAGTAAAAATATATGCTCAATATAAAATAAAAATTACATGCTTCTATGTTCTTGTCTGGTGCATATTATTCATGTCAATCTAATATATTCTAGACGATTAAGCGGATTAGCAGAAGGCGTATCGTCTATAATTCATTGTGCAGTGCGTCAGGAATTGTCGTCTATCGCAGGTTGCTCTAATCTTGCTCAATTTGAGCCTAGGTATACAGCTTTGTTATCTATCAGCACTAATTTCTTGTTTTGTTTTGTCAATTTGCCTTCTATGTATTTATTTCTACCGCTTCTTTATTGTATCGTACCATATATCTGTATTAATAAACGCTTGTTTTACATAGTATGCTTTCTGTGTATTTACGTTATATGTAATCTTTATAAAACTTTATCAATGTTGTGTAATGCGACGTGTTGCAAGAGTTAAAACACCGCGAGAAAAATACGCGCATAAAAGATTGGATTGTTTCACGTACATATATCGAAGTGTCTGCGAAAACGTGATTAAAAATTTTTCAGGAAGCGGCATTTGTCGGGAATAAGACTTATGTGGAACGGAGGGCAACCCTTGCCTCTTATAAAAAAGTGGAATCCGTTCGCGAGAGGTATACCATGGCTCACGTACGCTAGTCACCCATTGTTCTGGTACAAAGGTAGATGTTTAGAAAATCAATATTAAAGAAACCGTGGTATCGCTGTATAAAAGATTTGCCGTGTGCTAATGAGAATTGTGATGTCTTTTTAGATGGAACCGAGATTGTTAAAACGAGATTTGACATAGAAGCCTTCAATACTACGCTCAAAAGTTTATTACCTCGTGAATGCAACGTTGTTAACATGCCGATCATCATAGAGAATTATTGCGGTCTCGGTGCCTTAGTGCACAATAGAAACGGCTTAGGTTTCTTTAAAGTACGCGGCAAAGTCAGTTTCTAACTTCTCTGATCTCATAGAATTGCAAATGTTGCAAGGTATTTCTCTGAGCTTAAATTTTTCCTCGCTTTTAGAATTTTTTCCTATTATACGTGTTTCGGTTTCTTGTACAGTATTACTGTAGAACAGCAACACAATCATATAATGTAATTAATATTGCAACACAATCTTGTATGATAAATAAGTATATATATGTATATATATATTAATAATAACTAATATATTATTATTAATATATATATATTGATATTAAATTATATGTATATTAAAATTTAAATCTACAGTATTTTATTAGAATTGCTTAATTATTTTCATAAAAAATGGTAAATCTAACAGTAAAGTCTATTAAACAGATAATTCTTATTAATTGATCACTGCATATTTTCTGCAGTATTATATAAATTTATATAAGCGTAAGAAAAATATATATGCATACACATACACAATTTTAAAATATGTATACATATTTCCTGTTATACATTTACACTGTACTAAATTTATTTCATTTAAGAACATATGAAAATTTAATTTTCTCAATGTATAATAAAATTTTAAAATATTTCACATTAAAAACTTATACCCTACTCTCAGTACACTTGAATTACTATATATGCGGAAGGATTTATAAAATATTTATCGTGATTTCTTATCGTAGGAATATGCAATGAACTTATAAGTGTATAATGCTATATATCTATTTCTGAGTTAATAATAAATGAAATTTTGAATATATATTTGACATCTTTCTAATTTAGATAAAATGAGACAAATATGCTTTGAGCAACCAAGATTTTCGGATTTTCATCCATAAAGATGCTCTCACTAATATTCCTACTTTTATAATAAATAAATTTTTATAATAAACAAATTTTTATTGTTGTAATTAAATGTATTACATGTATTGCACTAATGGGGAAAAAAGAAATTGCTTTATTATAGAAAAGTTTTGTTCATGGATTTATCTTATCTTGCGTATTGTGAATTCAAAATCACAGATCGTCAGCTGATTTATATCGGATCAGGTTAGGTTGCGTCAAGATAAGGTTAGGACGTCGGCCCAACGGCAACAGATGTCTTGTCTTGTTTATGTCACCTGTTGATTCAACGCGGCAACGGATATCATGATTGTCTTTGATCACCATATGCTACACCGTACGCTCGGCAAATTTTTATTTTTCAATACCTTTCAATACTTGATTGGACAGCAGCGAATATCACAAACTGATTGTCGCGGTTGCTTATAATAGAACGCTTGTGATAAAATTATTTATAAGTTTTCGAGTGTAAACACGCTTTGGCATATAGAATGTCAGTCTACAGTATAATATTATCGATGATTCTATGATGATTTCATTCTACTTTTTATCGTCAACGCATACGTAATGAAGTACATGCTGCAGGTAATGTATTAATGCTCATCACGTTGTTAATAATTGGTTGGAATAATCAGTGACAAATATAGACACGATATAAGTATTCAATGTATAAATTAATTGTGTTGTATGCTTGCAGTCCCGTCGGAATAAATCGACTCTGCAAACGATATGGAACAAATGAGAATAAAAAAGTAAGACTCAAAGGAGTTTAAGATGTACACGCAATATCTGTGCAGAAACATATTTTAATGAGATAATTGAGTTCAACGAAGGTCAAACATAATGACTGAAGGCACGAGTGTAATATAGATTCTACTTGATGTTAGACCACCTGTCGTTAGTCCCGACAGAACTCGACTGAATTTCATCGAATTTTTCATTGTGATGACAAAATGCGTTTCCGATTTTTAAAACAGAGATCGGTATTCCTGGTCGGCTCTGGGATCGGCTTTGTTCTTCCGTTACTATTCGTTTCATTAAGGAGTATATTCGTGGCTAATCTAGTCGATCAAGAGTCATCATTGTGGCAGCCTGAATACTACTTGAATAAAAAATTCCATGACGAAGAAATTATTCTACAACTTTGGAAAAAGGCAAACGAAACGTCTGACTTTAACAGTATTACGTATTACGCTTGGTTGGCAGTGCAAAACTTGAAATTACACAAAATTGATCTGGACAAATACTTGTATAGCCCGCAAGAAGAAGACGACGCGAGAGAGATTAAAGGCACAGAATGGAACTGGTTGAGAAAACAAGTGTCTGTCACGTGTGTGGTTTTTGTGGAGAAGCTCAAGCTAGGAAAATCAATCAAGGCTACGTGGGGTAAACGTTGCAACAATATATATTTCTTTGGACATCGCTTGAAGGATGCGGAATTGCCTGTTATTAATGCAGATGTAAAAATTGTATCTTCTTGGCAATTGTTGTGCGAAGCTATGAATTATATTTGGAACGACAAAGTAGACACGCTAGAGTGGATTATATTCGTGAAAGACGATACTATAGTCATACCAGAAAATCTACGATATATGGTTGCTCCGTTGGACCATAGGCATGATTATTATCTGGGTCATCCAGTGGTTCTTTGGGGTCAGACTTACAATGTTGCTCAATCCGGATATGTTCTTAGTAGAGCCACACTGGATAAAGTAGTGCAAATGTTCAATACTACGGAAAAATGTATTAAAGGCGGAAAATATTGGAAGAAGGAAGATTATTATCTTGGTAAACAATATAATCACGTAAATTTGTGATAGCTGCGTGTCTGCGATATCAATTTTCTGTCTTATTTTACAGGAAGGCATCTGTCGTCCTTAGGCATACATCCGTCTGATACCAGAGATCAGTACTTAAGAGGTACTTTCCATGGTTATTCCTTACAAACTCTTCTATGGGGTATTGCGAAACCGGGCAGCTATTTTACACGTGCTGTATACCCGATAAAAGAAGAATGCTGCTCGCCGATGTCCGTGACTTTCAGCGCCAGTGAGCCCGACAAAATGCACACCCTAAATTATTTGTTGTATCAATTGCATGTATTGAACGGTGAGAGTCGATTTGGTAACGTCCCTGCTAAGGTTCCAGTACGCGAAGAGGATGTGAGTATTTAACGCTATGTGTAAATTTATTTCTTTAAAATTCCATCAAGTATCAATGCGTTAATCGTATAATGTAGATAAATTTAAATAATTTGCTAAATGTGACGCGAATTGTAATTGACGCGATAATAATCGTATGTACATTTATATTCCAGGTTTGGAAGATTGCATTGCAAGAGGAATTCAACATCACGCATTTGAGTGATATATCCAGCGATGCTTATTACGAAATATGGCACTCGAGATACTCCGAACCAGAGCAGTTAAAAATTGCTAAAAATTATCGGATGACTCCGGACGCGCTAAATTGTTTACTGGCGAGTTACAAAGCGGGAAATCGATCAACGTTTAATTGTAGGACTAAAAGTATTGTGGATAGTACAAAAAACTGAATGAGAGTATTTGTTAGAACGCTAGTTTTAACACTTTACTATAGTTGTCAATAGAATAATAGAATGTACCGAGAAGGTGATTGTACTAAGACATGACGAATATTTGTGATATTCCTTTCTTTTTATATATAATTATCCAAACATTAAAATAAATATAACTTTGGTAAATAAGTATATTAATAAATATAACATTGATACTATCCATAATTCAATTTACTACAGGAGCGATAAAGAGGGTGAGTATCAACATGAAAATCAAGCCAAAAGTTGCACGCCGACCACTGTAATATACAATTAATCCGCTTATACGTTGTGGGTAATTCATCAATCGGAAATGGTTGATAAAACTATTTTCCTTGTTGTGCTCAGGATGTTTTATCGAGCTAATTAGAGGCTCATTAACGTCTAGAACGAAAGCGATAAGTTAATCTCGTTTCTAATCTAAAACGTTTTCACAGAAGCGTGCCTATCGCAACTCTCAAATGATTAATAAAAACAATTATACTCGGTATATTATGTAGGAATAACTATGTGTGTATTTTCTTTTGCTTTAATTTATATATTTATTATTATTTTTAATTAATTTAAAGTTTGCGTAGGACACGTAGATTCGAAGATGCAAAGAAAACATATCTATTTAAGAAAGAAATTTTACTTTATTGAGAGAAGATAATCACATTTTAATAAATGTAATAATTGTTATACGAAAATTTAAATTTTCTATAATATTATTCATTTCTTTGTACTATATATTTATTATAGATGCACACAACATGATTTTTACATGTAAATATTTTATATTAGGTACCGTCTATGTACGATCCACGACCGACTGACCCACATTTTTCATCTTTCTCGTTTATCAAGTGCAACTTGAGCTTATCACTTATCCGTTTCCTTCTAGAGGTAGATATATAAAAGGGCTGTTCTCTCCGATTTGCGCTTTTTAAAAGTGTTACTTGGTCCACGAGCTTCGTCGAAAATACAAGTTAAACTTCTTCTGGCACGTGAACACGAAATTCGCGCTGGTATCATGATACCGTTGCAGATACTCAGGCGTTTATTCGTGCTGATTATCATTGCGAGCAATATAAAACATGGATATTCAGGAGATATGGACGCGCAAGAAGCAAATGAGTTAGTATATTGTACATCTTTCTATTGTAAAAACAGAAATTCTTTTTTATAATATGTAAAATGACTATATACATTCTGCTTTTCTTAAGAAACAAATTATGTAAATTGTATTAAAAATGTCCTGTCTCGTGTATTAGGGAGGAGGACATGCTGGATGATGCGCCAGATTCAGTGGTCGGCGGCTTCTACAATGTTAAAAGCAGCAAAGGAGGAAAACGCGTATTCGCAGGGGGTTGTGCACGTAGACCAGGCGCGCCTGTAAACGGCAAAATAAAATGTTCTCTGGACAGGTACTATGAGCCGATTTCACAGTCTCCGATTAATTTGATTCTCCGATTAACTCACTCTGCATCTCTTTCTAACTGTCCCCTTTAATCGGAGAATCAAGTTAATCGGAGACTGTGAAATCGGCCCTATATATTGAAAAGTTGAAATGATGAAGATGATATAACAAATCTTAACTCACGTTTAAATTACCCGATAGATAAATTGACAAATCTTCTTGTAATTTTTTAAATAAATATTTGCAATATTATGAATTCTTTAAGATATAAAGATTACGAGCTATTTTTAATTTTACGAATTGAAGTGTAACGTATAATACGTTGAAGAAATATGATAGATGTAACAATTCTTTGTGAATAGCGGTTGTATCGCAAGTTGTGCACCGGATTACAAATTTCCGAACGGCGCAGTTCAACTGACAATTACTTGCGTTGATAAGGAATGGCACATTGGAGGAACCGAGTGGAACTCGATACCACATTGTGAACGTACGTAGCAAAAGCAAATCTATATTTAATTTATAATAGATGTAGAAGATCGAGAAACGACAAAATATCTTCGTGATCTAAATCGCACGTTAAATCTTTCGATAGCGATCTGCATGCCGGAATGTCAAAATAAGGGGATATGCGTTGCGCCTCATCATTGCGACTGTCCTATCCACTTTACTGGCCCGCAGTGCCAATTCGAAGATAAACCGTGTCTGAATTATTCTCCGCCCGTGCTCAATTCCTATAAAAGATGTAATTCGAAGTGAGTATAATGTGTATAGATTATATTTTACATTTCTGCAAGTAAAAATTATTAATTCTTTTTTACTTTTTCTTTAAGAACATGCACCATATCCTGTATGGAACATTTTACTTTTCCTGACGGCTCATCGGTCGCTAATCTAATCTGCAAGAACGGGAGTTGGATGCCAACCAGAAGCGACTGGGTCTCAATTCCGGATTGCGAACGTATGCGTATAACTATTAAAATCTCTATACGCCATGTAAAATCGGGCACATAGTACATTTAACAAAATTAATTGTGTCTCTACAGCTGTGTGTGATCCACCCTGTCAAAATGGTGGCAATTGTCTGCCGATGAATGTATGCCAATGCCCGCAGGATTATCGGGGACCTCAGTGTCAATACTGTAAGTGAAGAGATGTCTTTATAATTCGTAGTAGTTCCAGTTTTATCTAACGGAAAATATATGCGAAAATAAACTTTATTAAATAAATTTCTTTCGTGTTATATGTTTATAATTTATTTTTTTTTTCAAATTTTATATTTACTCAACATGTATGGATGGCAGCTGCCGATGTTTGCGATGCCGAGAAACTACACTTCAATGGTGGATATCACTGCAGAGATTCCGGCGACACGTATTCCTGCACGCTGTACTGTCCATCGGGAATAGAATTCGAGTTCCCAGCTTCCTCAGTTTATATTTGCACCTACGACAAGGGGATCTTTGAACCGCAGCCCGTACCGCAATGCAAGGTCGAAAATAACATCAAGATTATCTCATACGGCACCTTCCACAACACCTACGTACGGGAATCGAATCACTCCTGGTCAATGGAAAATGTTTACGACGCCAAAATGAAGCAGGAGATTTATGGTGAAAATTACAGGATTCACGGCAGTGATGCGTCTTCACATCCAGTAAATAGTTTATCACATTTATGAAAACATGATTCATTCAATATCAATAAAATTTAGATACGTAATAGATACTAAAAGTGTTACATGCAAAAAGAAACTATGTTTACCAAATTAATAAAGTGAGAATGATATAATTAATTTATACGGTATATGAAACATTACAGATTCGATTTAATACTCAGGACGATCGCGTAATGGTATTTGAGATGAGTCGATCGAGACCGAAGACGTGCTTTACCTGGGGAGGCACGCACTACAAGACCTTCGACGATAGAATCTACAGCTTCGATAGCGACTGCTCGCACACGCTTCTTCGAGATACGCAAGACGGTGTTTGTACAATCATCGCGTCGAATGGCCCGGGCTGCAGAACCGGATCGGATCGTCATTGCTCCAAGATCGTGAAACTGTTCGTGCATGACAAGAAGTACGTACTCACCAGCGACGATACAGGTATGCCGATGTTTTCCAACGACAAACGATCGCTGCCGATACCGGTGTACTTGCCTGGCTTGCGCGTGGACAAGTCCGCGCATTTCATCCTCGTCTCCCTCGACTCGCTGGGGGTAAAGCTGAAGTGGGACGGCGCCTTGCTACTGCAGATTGAGGCTTCCGAGAGTATGTGGAACAAAACGGCTGGTCTGTGCGGTACTATGAATGACGATCCGAACGACGAATTCTTAATGAAGAGCGGAAGTTACGCTGAAACTGTACCGGCGTTGGCAAGTTCCTGGCGCGTCAAAAGTTTCGAAGGTAACGATAATGAGAATTACATTTTTAGTCTGCATTTTGTAAATGCTAAATTATCTTACGTAAAATATGATCCACGTTAACAGACAAATGTTTTAACAGTTACGACGTACTTTATTTTATAGAACCATGCGACGATTATCCGAGTGTACAACACGCGTGTGAATCGAGAAATGAATTTGCTCATGATGCCTTCCAGTTCTGCACTAAGTTACTCTCGAACCATAAATTCAAGGCTTGCGCTGATACAATCAATCTTTCTGAACTGGCCGATGCATGCTTGTGGGATTATTGTGCATGCAAACACGATGACAGAAGGAAATGCGCTTGTGATACCATGGATGTTTATATCCGCCAATGCGCTTACAAAGGAATCGCGCGATTAACTACGTGGAGAAACGATGATACTTGTCGTGAGTTAATAAAATATTTTATAAACGTTACTTACACTCGTTGTCTTACTCAATTACTATTCCTAAATAAATAAATAAATTACTTTTAGCGATTACCTGTGACAGTGGACGAGTGTACATGTCATGCGGTCCAAAGGTGGAAGCGTCTTGTTCTTCCGGTATCGAAGCGACGAGCGAGAGTTCCGAGTGCGAGGAAGGCTGTTTCTGTCCGGCAGGCACCTTGGAGCACCAAGGCAAATGCGTCTCTCCGGAGGAATGCCCGTGCAGATTGAGAGGCAAACTGTTCCAACCAGGCACGAGCGTGCCGAAGGGCTGCAACACTTGCACGTGCACTTCCGGCAAGTGGGTGTGCACGCAAATACGATGCGGTGCCAGATGCGCCGTCTTGGGCGACCCGCATTATACCACGTTCGACGGCAAGCACTACGATTTCATGGGAAAATGCAAATATTACTTGATGAAGGGGGAAAATTATACGATCGAGAGCGAAAACGTCCCGTGTTCCGGAACGATATCCGAGGTCAGAGAAAATTTCTCTCTTGTTGAAGAAATTTGTCATATTGAACTTTTATTAATTCTATTAATTACTACTTTTATATTTCCTCACCTATTAGTAATTTCTAATTAATTATTATTTATTTTAGAGAATGGGCTTTGCCTCTACAGACTCCCCGTCGTGCGTCAAGGCTGTTATAGTCACTTTCAGGGATACCTCTATAAAATTGAAGCAGAATCGTCAGATTACAATAAATGGTGATGAGGTAATGAAGTTCCCGATGCTATTTGATGGTGCCCGTATACGAATTGCAAGCAGCATATTTATGGTGATTCACCTGCCAAATGCTTTGGAAGTGTGGTGGGATGGTGTATCGCGCGTTTACATTAACGCTCCTGCTGAATTTCACGGTAAACTCTTTGTCTTATGTTCTATCATTATAATAAGAATTACCTATGTTATTGTATCTTCAAAGAATATTTCTGATCGAACCACGATTATTCAGGTCGAACAAAAGGACTTTGCGGAACGTTTACCGAAAATCAAAAGGATGATTTTATAACGCCTGACGGTGATATAGAACCCGCGGCGATTGCTTTCGCCAATAAATGGAAGACAAGTGAATATTGCGTTGATGAGTCCGAGAGCGAACCGAAACATCCCTGCGAGTTGAATCCTCAAAGGCGAGCAACCGCGGAAGAACACTGTTCCAAGATACATAGCGATATTTTCTCAGGTACATATAAAACTTTTTTTATATCTACAGATAGTTTCGAATAATCTCACTATTTTCCTGTTACTTCAGATTGCCATTGGTATGTCGATCCGACGGAATTTCATCGGGACTGCATGTACGACATGTGCGCGTGCGACGCTGATATAAAATCGTGTCTCTGCCCCATGCTAGCAGCATATGCGAAAGATTGCGCGGCGCTCGGTGTGAAACTTTCGTGGCGTACTGAAATCGGCGAGTGTAAAATTCATTGCAGCGGCGGACAGACCTATCAAATCTGTGGAAACAGTTGCGCAAGGTAGCACGCTGTAACGTATTCACTGCACTTGCTTCTCGAGTTGCTTTTCGCACGCTCAATTTATTGATGCAGATCGTGCGCGGACATCTCCTTTTATCGGGACTGCAAGCAGGAGTGCGTGGAAGGTTGCAATTGTCCAGACGGCCAGACGTTAGACGTGAACGGCGAGTGCATCCTGATCGCTCAGTGTCCCTGCATGCACGCGGGTCGCGAGTACAAGCCTAATCATCGAGAAGTCCGCCCGGGCAACAAGGGACAAGAGTTTTGCTCTTGTGTAGGTCGGTGTCTAAAGCACGAATCTGCTCCCGGTAGTATTTCGTATCGTAAAATTTTATTCTACACTGGTCTTACAGGCGGCGTATGGGAGTGCCGGTTGGCAACGCCAGACGAGATTCGAGATTATCCACCGGTTACGGAACTGCTTTCCGTTTGCCAGGCTGGCAAGCATCTGGAGGTGACGGACTGCGAGCCGACGAACCAGAGAACTTGCAGCAACATGCACATACGGAACGACCAAACGCCATCGGTGTGCACGTCTGGTTGCATCTGCAAATCCGGATATGTCTTAAATGCGCCGAATGGTGCATGCATTAAAGAAGAGGACTGTCCTTGTCATCACGGCGGAAAGAGCTACAAACAAGGCTCGGTTATACAGGCCGAGTGTAATACTTGCATGTGCGAGGGCACCAAGTGGAAGTGCACGGACAGAATTTGTGCAGGTGATTTTTTTTCTACACTAACTCGCTATTAATTAAAACTGTTTTCATTATTTCTCTGTATGTTTTATTCCTCAACTTTGTTAACAAGTATATATTGTATCGCTTCGAACGAAAGAGAATTTGATTTACTCTATCCCAATCCCACATCATATTTTTATGCTGAAATAATATTCTTTTTGCAGGAGTCTGTTCTGTATGGGGCGATTCGCATTATAAGACATTTGATGGTAAAACATATGATTTCCAAGGTGTATGCGACTATGTCCTAGTGAAGAGTGCTCTGAATAAGGAAGATTGTTTCGATGTCTCGATTCAGAACGTACCCTGCGGTACAAATGGAGTTGCATGCTCGAAATCGATTAAGCTCACGATTGGCAGCGGTGAACAACAGGAAGAGCTAGTTTTAACCAAAGGGAAAGCGCTACCTAAGGGACCTTTTAAGAGACTGTCGATAAGGACCGCTGGTCTCTTTGTATTCGTTGACGTGCCAGATTTAGGATTGGTTTTACAATGGGACAAGGGTAAGCACTGTGCAGATTGTCTAAATCTAAATGTAAATCGGCTGAATTTTTTTGAAGGAAGTTTTTGGTAATTTTTTTGATTAGGTACCAGAGTCTACGTAAGATTAAACCCGGAATGGAAGGGTCGCACGATGGGTCTATGTGGCGACTACAACAACAACGCCGAGGACGACTTTAAGACACCATCCGGTGGGATATCCGAGGCTTCCGTTAATCTGTTCGGCGACTCGTGGAAAAAGGATACGTTTTGTCCCGAACCGAAGGACGTGCAGGGTGATGCCTGCGAGCAACATCCAGAACGTAAACTGTGGTCGCTACGGCAATGCGACTTGCTGAAGTCGCCGTTATTCTCGCCGTGTCACTCAGAAGTGGAGGTCGAATCATACCTGCGCAATTGCATCTTCGACGCGTGCAGCTGCGACGCCGGTGGCGACTGCGAGTGCCTGTGCACAGCGTTAGCCGCGTACGCGCACGAATGCAACGTACGGGGTGTTCCCGTGAAGTGGCGAACGCAAGAGCTCTGCCCATTACAATGCGACGAAAAATGCAGCACGTATTCACCCTGCGTCTCGACCTGTCCACGTGAGACGTGTGATAATTCTATGACCGTAAAAGACGGCTCACATCTGTGCGCGGAGGATACATGCGTGGAGGGCTGCCAGTTTCAGCCTTGTCCCGAAGGCCAAGTATACCGTAATTCCAGTTACACTGAATGTATACCCAGATCGACGTGCGCGAAACCTTTCTGCACCGAGCTCAATGGGGTGACATACTACGAGGGTGATAGAATCAGTGGCGATGATTGCCACAGCTGCTTTTGCAGCCGCGGCAGAGTGACCTGCAAGGGAGAAGCTTGTACCAGCATCGCCACTACCACTGCTATTACTGCTGCTGGGGCAGAGCCCCAGAAATGCGTGGACGGCTGGACCACGTGGATCAACAAGGATCCAATGGTGAAAGGGAAGAAGTTCTTGGACGTAGAGCCGTTGCCCAATTCGATGGATCTCGCCAACGCAAACGGACTCGCAGTTTGCGATAGGAAGCACATCGTTGATATAAAATGCAGATCCGTCAAGGGACACTTGAGCCCGAAGGAGACCGGCCTGGACGTGGAGTGCAGCCTGGAGCGTGGCTTGTACTGCCAATCACACCCGAATCTTCCTTGCATGGACTTCGAGATTAGCGTGTTGTGCCGCTGCTCCGAATCGACTACGCACGGTGTCGAAAACGTGACAACGGAGGTCAGCACAGTGACCGGGGAGAAACAAGGTCTGAAATGCGACGTCGCGAATCCCAATTTACCACATCCGACGAACTGTCAGCTGTTTTATCAGTGTGTTCCCACATCAACGGGGCACGAACTGGTGGAAAAGTCGTGCGGTCCCGGCACTCTTTACAATTCGGAGACCCAGACATGTGATTGGCCGACGGAGGTTTTACGCACGCGACCAGAATGTTCAGCATCCGGACGAACTACGCCAACCAGCGGCAAAATCGAGTGGAGCAGCAACACTGGCAGCCACTACGAGAACACGGTGTCGACTACGGTGAAAAAAATCGTATCGACCACGAACGTGTGCAAGGATGGCGAGGCGTGGAGCGAATGCGCGATCCAGTGCGACAGAACATGCCAATACTATCGTCACATTCTGATGACGCAGGGTCATTGTGGCGAAGGTACCAATTGCGTTTCCGGATGCGTCCCGATCGACCGACCAACGTGTCCCTCGCACACGTTCTGGAGAGACGGTGTCACTTGCGTGGAGGCGAGTCACTGCTCTTGTAGGTCCCACGATGGAAGCTCGGTCGCGCCCGGTGCTATCAGGACGGAGTCCGACTGCGAGACCTGCCAATGCATCAATAATTATTACACATGCGACACGACTTTCTGCTATAACATCTCGGGTCACGAGGTGACGGTAGGGACGGGAAAGGGACCGGAAACAACTGTTACCGCGCAACCACCGCTCAGTACAACCTCTGAAAACACTTGGGGGACATCACCAGTCACCTCGTCATCCGTCGAAACAATCCTTCTACACAGCACGGTCACTCCACCCGGGGAATGCGATGATGCCGACTACGTACCGCTGATACAAAATCTGCGGAAGGAAGTGACTGTCCATACTAGCAGCAGTAAGAAGCCCGTTTTATTATCCGAGGACCTGTTAGTACAGACGGAAGGAACATTGCTGCTACCCAAGAAGTTCTGGGAACCCGAGACGACGAACGCAAATCAGTGGCTTGACATTGAGTTCAATAAACCTGAACCGATTTACGGTGTGATCTTGCAAGGCGGCGTTTCCGAGGATAAATTCGTAACCAGTTACAGGATGCTCTTCTCGGAGGACGGCCAGACCTTCTCATACGTGCTCGATCATGAAAAACATCCACGTGTGTTCAGAGGGCCCGTCGACAAGGTCCAGTCCGTGAAGCAAAAATTCTATCAACCGGTGGAGGCGAGGGTTGTTCGCATCAATCCGCTGACGTGGCACAACGGGATTGCGATCAAAGTGGAAGTGCTGGGTTGTCAGGATCACGCGATGTCAATGACTACGATGAAGACAACAACTTCCGAGAAGATCGTTCGACCGGTGTGCGAGGATTCGATGGGATTGGACAACGGACTGATGACCATCCAGCAGGTCTTGGTGTCGAGCTCGCCGCAGCTGGTTCAACATCTTCGGTTATCCGTGGAAGGTGCGTGGCGCGCGGCTTTGGACAATCCTCATCAATACGTTCAATTCGACTTCCTGGAGGCTCGAAATCTGACCGGAGTCACGACCAAGGGTGGCGACGGCGCTTGGACGACTGCTTACAAAATATTCTACAGCAACGACGAACGTCACTGGAATCCGGTCGTCGATGAGAACGGCGTCGAGAAGGTGTTCCTCGGCAATTTCGACGCGGAAAGCCGACGGACGACATTCTTCGAGAGGCCGTTGCACGCGAAATTCCTGAGGATACAACCCGTCAAGTGGCACAATCACGTCGCGTTGAAGATCGAAGTTCTGGGCTGCTATTTATCGTATCCTGTACCAATAACAACGACAGCCAAATCGACAACAATATCCGTCGATCGAGAGTGCAATGTGTGCGATGGGATCGATCAAACGTCGAACGACGAAGGCTGCAGATGCGAGGATCTCCACTGGTGGGACGGAGAGTCGTGCGTACCGAAGCGGGAGTGCCCTTGCGTAGTCGGGCATATTCCTTACGCGGTAATAACAATAGTAACAATAACGATAATATGCAATTTATTGAAGTCCTGGAATAAACTTTTTAACGATAGGCTGCGATAAATATATATACAATAATGCTTATATTACAGGTAGGAAGCATGTATGAGACGGAGGATTGCCAGCAATGCGTGTGCTCCTTCTCCGGAACAGCTGCGTGCTTACCGAAGAAGTGCGAGCCTTGCTCGAAACCAGGCCTGCGATCTGTCGTCGGCGAACTGTGCGCTTGCCTCTGCAAACCTTGCCCAGCGGGCACCAGGCACTGTGCTACGAGCGACGTGTGTATAAACGAGACTGCATGGTGCGACGGCGTTCAGGATTGTCCGGATGACGAGATAGATTGTCCAAAGATAATTTCCACGACACCTATCGCGACCGAACAATCTCCAGGGACAATCAAGCAGGAAATCACGACTGTCGGTCCTACTCCAGTTGGTCCGCTGCCATGCGAGAAACCGATTTGTCCACCCGGTTACAGAGTAGTTTTCAAAAAGGCGTCCCGGCTGTACGATAAGTCGCAACACAATGTTAAGACTAATGTAAAATCCAAAGGTCACAAAGGTTTCACAAAGACGAAGGGACAGAGGAAGCATCCATTCCATGATCGTCCGATGAAGGACCAAGATCGTCAACTAGCAACGGAGAACGTCCAATGCCCTGAGTTTATTTGCGTGCCCGCTAGCCCTCCTGTCTATCCCGGCGAGGAAAAGCCAGTAAAGTGTCCAGAAGCGTTCTGCCCGCCGGATTATGAGGTAGTGTACGAGAAGATGAGCATGTATAAGATGCGCAAGTGTCCTAAATACATTTGTCGACCGTTGTCACCGCAAGAGGCAATTTGCAACGTCACGGGCAGAACGTTCAACACATTCGACAATATGGAGTACAAGTACGATATCTGCAATCACATTCTAGCCCGGGACATGTACGGTAACGAGTGGTACGTCACGCTGGAGAAGCTGTGCGTCGACTCGTACGGGCAACGGTCCTGCACGCGGATCCTGGCGGTGATGCTGAACGAGCACGCGATCGTGCTCTATCCGGATCTGCACGCGGACATAGACGAGTATACCTTCACGGCCAAGCAGATTGTGCGACTCGGAAATCGTTTCCCCGGCTTCGAGCTTTCGCGCACGGGCGACAAGATTATCTTTGTCTCACACCGCTATGGCTTTTGGGTGATCTGGGACTCGGGCACCAACGTGAAGATCGGCGTCGCCACTAAACTGGCTGGTCGCGTGGATGGCCTGTGCGGATACTTCGACGGTAATATTGCGAACGATCGCCAGACACCCGAAGGTACCCAAGCGAGGAGCACCGTTCAGTTTGGAGATAGCTGGGCGATGGAAGACACAGAATGCGATCTGCACGTGTGTCCGCGTGACGTTCAGAAGCAGGGTTGGACAATCTGTAACTCCGTGAAGAGTCCGATGTTATTGGACGCGTGCTCAGCAGTCGTCGACGTCGACAGGTAGTATTTTATAAATATTCAACAATGGAAATTTGCTAACTCGAACGATTAAAACAAGTATAAAATTCGTTAACAAAATTAAGGTCTTGAAACGAAATTTTGTCCGCTTATGCTAAATGAGTTTCTATATAAATTATATTATTTAAAAAATATACAATATATATTTCCTTAAAATAGATTGCTATTACTATTGTCGCAGGTTTGTGTCTCGCTGCGTAGAGAGCATGTGCTCTTGCCTATCTACTTCCAACAGCTCTTACGAAGGCTGCCGGTGTCTTCTGCTGACGAGCTTTGTCGGCGAGTGCGAAGCTGCCATCGGTCCTGGCGCCGATCAGTTGTCGGATTGGAGAACCGCTTACGATTGTCCCGCGAGCTGCCCGTCGCCGTTTATTCATCGGGATTGCTTTCGCAGCAAATGCGAGATCACCTGCGATAATCTGCACGAGGTGGAACCGTGTCCGGCAATGCGGGGCGTTTGCTTCCCCGGCTGCTTCTGCCCGGACGGCCTGGTGCGTCGAGACAACGAGTGCGTGCCGCCAGCGCAGTGTCGGGACTGCGTGTGTGATGGCCTTGGCGACGCCAAATTCATCGGCTTCAATCGCAAGGACTTCAGATTCGCTGGCAATTGCACTTACCTGCTTTCAGGGAATGTGGAGAACGCGAAGAGTCCGGACGGGACTCGCGCCTATCAAATCTTGATCACCAACGGGTATTGTGTTACCGGCACGTGCACGGAGGCTATCACGCTGCTCTACGAGAAGCACGTGGTGCAAATCAAGCGCGCGGAACGCTCGAAAGATCTGCGGGTGACGATTGATGATTCCCAAGTGAACAAATTCCCGCACAACCGCACATGGATTGTTTTAGATCGAATGTCCGTCGGAGATGTGACTCTGCTCATACCGTCCATCCAATTGGAACTCGTCGCCTTTCAACAGAATTTCGCGTTTACCTTGAAACTTCCTTCGCATATCTTTAGCGATGATACCGAGGGTTTGTGCGGCAACTGCAACGCCGATGCCGAAAGTGGTTTCAAGAAACGCAACGGGGAGATCACCGATGACGCCGAGGAGTTCGGCAGATCCTGGTTAGTCGAGGATCTGTCAACGCAGTTGGGCCTGAACGATCAGACATGTTCCAGCAATCGTCAACCTCAGTGTACGCCACCGCCAGCGGAAGAAGATCCTTGCACAAAGATTCTTCTAGATTTAGCGGCGTTCGAGCAGTGTTACAGCATTGTCGATCCAAAACCATATTTAGATTGTTGTCACGATGCGTTGTGCACCGGCAGAAACTATTGCGACAGCATAAAGATGTATGCGAGAAAGTGTTCGGAAGCTGGATTATGTCTAGATTGGAGAACCGATGAAATCTGCCCTTACGAATGTCCTAAGCGTAAGCTTCTGTCTGATATCTTAATTATTGAATTTGTCTAAAAAATATATTTGCCAAACAAAATTGAAAATCAAATTATACAAAGAATGTTTCGTGAATATTCTATATATATATATTTTATATTCAGTTTATATAATAACTTTTCTAGATTAAAATGATTATTATATGCATTAATTTCAATGGACTTTTGCTATTCAGAAAAAAATCTTTAAAACTTTTTTAATCATATTAATTTAATTAATAACTTGAAACATAATTTATAACAGAGAAATGAGCAACCTGTAATAAAATATCAAATTGCCAAAAAGTATATTCTCTTAACTTAAACAAATATATTTGTCGCTCAGATCTCGTCTACCAAGCATGCGGGTCCAGCTGCAAAGAAACATGTAATACTATAAAAGATTCGGACAATCTTAACTGCGCATCTGCTCCTGTCGAAGGATGCTTTTGCCCAGTGGATCACGTATTCTACAATGATTCCTGCATACCGAAGAAAGATTGCTTCGTCTGTGACAAGGATGGTCATGTACAGGGAGATATCTGGCATCCGGATAAATGCACCGAATGCAATTGCAATGATGGGGTTGTAAACTGCCAAACGATGGAATGTCCTGTGTTGGATACGATCTGCGAGGAAAATATGACACCTGTACTTATCAATGGAACGGAGGAGAGATGTTGCAACAAATATTTATGCGGTAAGTTAACATATAACCAGCCATGGGAAATTACATTTCTAAGTAATATGTATACATATGATTCACTTATCAAAATTGTAAGTTTTAGTTTTGTAAAAAATTTATTTTATAAAAGAATAATAATAACAAAAGTTAAAAAGAATATGATTACACTTGTGACTGTCTGATGCTGCAATTTTAATGAATAGGAATATATTTTATTACGTCTGTTTATAATCTAACGATTTTTCCACGTAGCTCCAAAACCAACAGCACCTACAATATGTGTTGAGTCACAGGAGCCGGAATGTGGCTTTGGCCAGAAAATGAAAGCGATTATCGACGCTGATGGTTGCCACAAATTTATATGTCGTACGTATAACGTGTGTTACCGCACCTTCTATAATTATTCATCAGTTTTTATCTAATCCTGGTTGCAAGGTACATAATATCGTATGTAATTTCAGAATGCTTGCCTGCAACTGAATGTCCTATTTTCGACAATTTTACAAACGAAGTTGAGCAATTGCAACCTGGTTTCATACAGATAATGAATACATCCGGTTGCTGCCCGCGGCCAACTAAAATATGCGATCCGAGAATTTGTCCCCCTGTACCGAACTGTCCGGATTACTACAACGCTGTTACAACGATGCTTGTAGACAGTTGTTGTCCCACTTACGAATGTGGTACATTTTTCTTTTTGTAGTTGTTTTTGCATTTTGTCAAATTATGTGTATGCGGACGTTGCTGAACTGAGAAGTATCGTAACATTTTCAACGTAATTTAAAATGACATACACATTTTTTTAAGAAATCAATATTTTTAACACTACGTATTTTTATTGTAAAGAGATATAAATTCTATAAAATGGAAATATTGATTTTATTGTTAATTTAATTATTTTACATTTGCATTAGTGCCTCCGAAGGACGTTTGTCTTTATAACGAAGACCAAGGCAAGCAACAAGTGATAGCGAAAAAAATTGGTGAAGAATGGAAGGATGGTAAATGCAAAACATGCGTGTGCGAGAGTTCGAATGATGGTCCTAAAGCTAATTGTTTATTCACGGAATGTTCAAATATGAGCGTGCACCCTGATATAGACGATTATGTGTTGGAAGAAATAGTATTGGATGATAAATGCTGTCCAATCTTTGAACGTATTGCCTGCAAATGGAACAGTAAAATATACCATGTAAGAACTAACATTTTGATGCGTATATATATCATCAATTCTTTTAATATTATTATTAAAATGCATATTAATACAATATATAATTAATACAATATATAAATATATAACATATAAATATTAAAAAACAATTTAAAATATCACTAATATCATTCATCACAGGTTGGCGAAACTTGGAAGCCCAATGCTGAAAATGCTTGTCTCACGATGCAATGTGACAAAGATTCGGGTGGTATTCAGCTATTAAATAAAGTCCAAGAATGTGATACCACTTGTGACTATGGGTACAAATATCAGGAGCCTTATAATACCAGTGTTAATTGCTGTGGTACATGTATCCAAGTTGCGTGCATTGTAAAAGGCACGCTTAAAAATATAGGAGAACAATGGTACTCGGACGATCATTGCATAACGTATCTTTGCGAATCCGCAAATGGAAGTGTAAGATTACTGACATAATTCCAAATATCGACTAATCAATCAAATTATGAACTGGTTTTAGTTGCACGGATATTCATTTTTAGGTGTACCTACAAGCAAATACTGAGACTTGCCCGGAAATCGATCCGCAAATGGAATTCGATTTCGAGATAGAAGCACGCAAAATTCCAGGGAGATGTTGTCCGGAGATTGTTAAAACAGCTTGTCGTAATGACGGAAAATTATATAAACCTGGAGAAACGTGGAAATCCCTTACAGATAGCTGCGTCATTGAGACATGTGTGGGTGGTCCAAATATAACGAAACGCAAAGAAGTTGAAGTGTGTTCAAAACAGTGTGCGCAAGTAAGAATATTTTATTACATGCACTTACATTTAAGTGCTTTTATTAAATTTAAGATGTTTTATTAATATCGCGTTGATCAATCTTCAAGGGATGGTCGTATCAGGAACCAGAAGATGGTAAGTGTTGCGGGGAATGCAAGCAAGCGTTTTGCGTGCTTCAGGATACTCTATACGCGCCTGGCATGACATGGTCGTCTGATGATAATTGCACCACATACACGTGTATGGAAACTAACGAACAGGCAAGTTATCTCCCAAGAAGAATAAACGTCTCTAGATCAGATGCAATTAACATCTTTTTTGGAATTTCAAATTATATATAATTAATTAACATACAATAAATATATACGATCAGTTTTATAATTTTGCAATGATTTTAGTTATCTCTCGCCGTGAGTCCAGCTGCTTGCCCAGATGTAACAGATTGCCCTGACAAATTGATTTATCATGATCAATGCTGTAAACGATGTAACATAAGCACTAATATAAAAGATCAAGTTAAGGGTAAGTATAAAAAAAAGAGAACAAGCATTTTTTCATTTATATTGTTACTGTGCTTGTGGAATTCTGTTGTACATTCTTATTAATATCCCTGATAAAGATTAATTAATGTTTATTGATAACTATTTCTTAGAAACATGCGAGGCAATTTTCATGGATGCAAACAGTACTGTAGGCATGCTGGTTGTAAATCATCCGTTATTTGGGAAATGTAAAAACGTGGATGCTATTGAGGGTGTTAAACGATGCAGCGGATCATGCCAGTCTTCAACATTCTTTGACAATGGTAACAATGCAAAATCAAATTAAAATTTTCTATTACATTCTGTGACAATGGTCAGTTCGACTCTCTTATCTCGTTTTTCTTTTCTCGCACAGAAAATTGGAATCAAGTGAACGATTGTCATTGCTGTCAAGTGAAGGAATACATGGGTATCGCTGCTAATTTGATATGCGAAGACGGCAGAAGATTGAAGAAACAATTAACAATTCCGCGTTCTTGCTCTTGCCAAAATTGTGCTTCCTTGGACATTAAAAACGAAAATAAGAAGACAAAGACCAAGGGTTAATCTATGAAAGGCTATGCTGGCTTGGCCACATTTACTTTTTATTCATGTATTTTTAAATAATAAAATACACTCCTGTATTCTAATATGCAAAATAAAGAAATATTTTAATAATCTTTCTTTTTTTTATTGATTACGAATAACCTGTTAACTTATTAGGCAAATCTCTGCAACGCAAATCTATTGTTTAAAAGGAAAACATTTTTTTAGCTTTGTCAAATAAATTCGTATTTTCGCTATAATTATTATAATTCTTGTAGAGATGTCGATAAAGTGGTATCTCTGTAATTGCTAAATATTGAATGGAACTGCTTTACCGATAAATACCATCGAACTGCGCATCTTGTTACGAAGTTCCCCAAAAGCCGTAAAGATGCTACAACAAGCGTTTTTTCTTCGTACACGTGAATGGAGAACCAGAGGAAAATATAGCGACGTAAATTACAAAACTATACATGCCAAGAATTATATGTGAGAAAACTATTTTTTGAAACAAAACTAAAGTTCGTATTTTATAAAAGGAGGGAAGCGGAAGGGTATAAGAGCGGTGCCGTGTGCCGTGCGTTTCGATAAGGACGACGTTGACGCGACGGAAGGCGGGAAGAAGCATTTTCCCTTGTTTATTCATCTTCGGTGTGGAGCACAATGGTTATCTGCAAATTTTATCGGCAAGGCAATTGTCGTTACGGACAATATTGCCAGTACGAGCACATAAATCATTTCGGTAAGAAAGACGTTATTTTCACTTGATATTTCACTTGCTTAGTGTTTCTCGAAGTTTTTCCCTCGGCTGAGGGAAATTAAGATGCGTTCTGCCTCTTCTTTAGGGGCAATACGATACATATACTCTAGTTCACAATTAACTTTTTTACTCTCTTTCTGAATTTTTCTTCTCCCCTTAAACGGAGAATCCTCTTAGGGCTGGTAGTTTTAGCCTGTTGCTAAACTACCTAATAGTTAAATCATATGTATGCTTTGTTTATCCTTTACATTGGACAAAGATGTGATTTAACTATCAGGTAGCTTACCAATAGGTTGGAACAACTGGTCCTTAATCGAGGAATATGCGGGGGAATAAAGACTGAGATTGACCCACGGCCTTTTAGTTACTAATCTTTCGTGGACACACGGAGTCACGCGTCACCCCCATTTTCACTGGCGTTGAATAACATTGAATAACATTGTTGTTTATTTTTCCAAACAGGCAACACCAAGAACGAGGATGATATCATGTAAGTAATCGCATAAAGTTTGCATGTGGATGTGCAAGTTTCTGTTTACGTATATAAATTTGTATACTTAAGCTCAGAGTGATATTTATTTCTTTTTTCTTTGGTCTGTACACATGTCAGTATCTTGGTGGCCAAGGAGGTGCTTCTTGCCGAGCGAGGCGGACAGTGGTTGTTGTCGTGCTTTGCGCCGCTCAAAGAACGTCCCTGTATCCCGGATATGGAGGACTTGTCCCCAGAGGAAGTCCGATGGGAGATATATCACGCACAGAAGAACGGCATGGTCGAACAGGCGGTTAGTTAGGATTATGTCTATGGGTTATTCGAGCAACACGGAGCCGTAAAAGACATCTAAAGGATACCTGGAGAAATCTTTTCGGCATTTCTGTTGCCCAGATAAGCCATAAAAGTGCATTCGTAAGCGTATCGAATATCAGGCTATCTTTGCATATTGCCTTTCAGAAACTACACTATCAACAATTGTGCCAAGACATGAAGGCGAAAAGAGAGATGCTGAAAAATCCTTCGCGAGAGACAATCTCAGTGCTGGTATGTCAAACGACATAATTTTCTCCATATAATCGCTTTGATCAGTAGAAGAGAACCTGTTGATTATATTTAACAATATAATTGTGTTTTAGAAAAAACTTTTGGGAAGTGGCCAAAAAGGTGGGTTGAATGCAAGCAATAGTAAATAGCCGGAAAATCATCTGCTTTGTCCTTTGCAGCTCCTCATCTGAACCTAGTCAATAACACGCCGACCAATAACGTATTTGGAAACACATCATTCGGCGTGCAAAATAATAATCCATTTGGCGGAGGTGGATTTACCTCGTCGAGTAACGCATCGTCGATATTCGGAAAGTCTAATAGCAATAATAATACAACGTCCGTATTTGGCGGTGCGACGAACTTCGGAAACAATATCGGCGGATTTGGTACTGCGACGAGCGGTGCTGGCTCTATTTTCGGAACACCGAGCACCTCGACATCCTTCAGCGGCGTACAGAACAGCGCGCCGACGTTTGGAACGCCTCAAAACAATCCAGTCTTCGGCGGGACGTCTCAAAATGTGTTCGGTCAAAACAGCAATGTATTCGGCGGGACGGCCCAGCTCGGCAACGCGCCCACCACCTCGCTGTTCAACAATCCGACGTCGCAGGCGAACACTTCGCTGTTCGGTGGGGCGACGACCACCGCCCCCAGCTTGTTCGGCGGCTCCGCCGCTGGATTACAGACAAACTCGGTCTTCGGCGTCTCCACCTCGTCATCGTCCGGCTCTTTCAACGGCGGGGTATTCACTCAGCCGAAATCGCAGGTGCCTGCGTTCGGCGGAGCGCCCGTTTTCGCAGGGGTAACTCCTAACTATGCCAACAATCCCGCTGGCAACGCGATGTTCGGCGGCGGTCAAACATTCGGCGCTCCCGCGATATCCACGAGCGGTATCTTCGGCGGATCCACGGTCACCGTTACGCCGGGTTTTGGCGCGGCAGCCGCCATCACAACGCCGGCTTTCGGTACGTCCATTGTATCCACGACGCCAGGTTTCGGTGGATCCGTCGCTACCACGGCGCCGGCTTTTGATCTGAATCAACAGCCCAGCAATAATACCACCTTCGGGACGACGGTATCCGCTCCGAATGTCTTTGGTCCACAAAACACCGACCCCACCATGCCGGTAGGCACTATGTCGTTCGGCGCGCCAGCTGTCGCGATCACCGGCCCGTTCGTCACCACTAGCTCGCAGCAATTCGATTCTACAAGCGTGAGCTCGGCGCCGTTTGCCGGCACGGGATTCGGCGTGGCCGTTCCGAGTACAAATAGCACGTTTGGCACCACAGAGACAGCTTCCAATTCGATATTCGCAAACGCAGGAACTACCTTTGCAACCTCCAACGGAACCGTTCCAAACCCGTCGCTGTTCCCCGCACCGACATTCGGCAGTGTCAACACTTCCTCTCCGTTCGGTCCGAACGCTGGCACAACTCTTACGTCAACGGCCGCAAACCCATTTGCACCGCGGATGCAACAAGGCGGTTCACCGTTTGGAATCGCGCAAAATCAGTCTAACATCAACGCTTCTCCATTTGGAAAATCACCGTTCAACACCACTGCAACCAGCACCGTCATCGATGATACCATTTACAGTGTGGATAGTGCATTAACGGACGATGAAAAGAATATGTTCTTGGCTGAAAAATTTATTATCGGCAAAATACCACTCAAGCCTCCTACTAAAGATATAAGATGACTGGATGCCATTTGCGGACTTATAGTGATATGTATTTAAATATACGCTCTGTGATAATGACACTTTACTTTCTACTATCTGTAAATATCCAAATCTTTATACGACTGAAGTACCTAATCAGGTTCTTAATATAGACCATGTTTATGTAACTAAATGAAGATTCTTATTAATTTCGATGTTAATGAACCTCATTAATTCGACAGTGTAACTCGACAATTAGAGAGTCAATACCAGGACGTGAATTATGGGCATAAAAATATATCGCATGATGCAAAAAAAGGAACTTTGATTAAAAAACTCAATTCTATGTACGATACTTTTTAATCTAATATGACAAAATCGTTGCTCAACCGTCATAACTTTAGCGGATCATTTGTTTTATAATTTAAATATTCAACACGCTAACATAAATCAAATATACATTTTTTTGTATCAACGTCTTTTAATTTAATGAATAATATATGGTATTTACATATGTACAAGCGATGATCGATCGTATCACAAACTATGAAACCTCATCATAGGAGTGAAAGGAATGAGAAGGCAGGAGGAGGAGGAGGAGGAGCAGGAGATACGGGAAGCGGCGGAACGCTATTAATGAATTGCGTGCCTTCCGAAATCTGCAAACAACGTATATACACACTTCCTAGGCTCACACAATTGGATTTGGTATTACGGAGACACGTTTATAAACACACCTGCGGCAAATGGCACAGAGCGTTCGACGGATAATTACTTCGTTGCGTATAGGTCGCAGGCTGATTGGACGTCTGCGATAGGCCGGGTGGTATACCGTTCGAGGACTTGTATCCAGTGACCTGAAAAAAAAAGCAAGGTTTTTGTTGATGCACGAAAAATCGAACGAACCGTATCTATATAATTTATTGGACGTGATCCGATACCTTATCATTCATTTCAGGAAAGATCGTGCTTAGGTTGAAGTTGGTGAGACTGGTGCCCGAAGGATGATGCGGCATGCCCATCGGATTGCTCGAGACGATTCCTCCGCGGACCATGTTGGAGTTCATGGAAAAACCGGCCGCTCCCACGGTCGTGACACCCTGAGCGCTCGCCATGGCCGACGGTGGGGGCGGTGGAAGACCGTTGACAGTCTTGGCGTAGACATTCGTTTGCGGATGATTCTGATAGAGAGCATTGGCGGGGGGTGGCGGTGGAGGCGGGGGTGGCGGCGCCGCCAGGAACGCCGCCGAATGATGATACTCCTCCATCGGAGAGTTGATGCCGGTTAGAGGAAAGGTTCCCTCCAGGTTCTGCATGGGTCCGTTTTCGAGAGCCTTCCGCTTGCCCTTCTTCGCGGCAGTGGAATACGAACGTTTGTCGCAGTTAGGATGCTTCCCGTAGTGCTGATGATTCTTCCCGTTCCCGTTGGCGTTCCCAGCCGTGGTGGAGGTCGTGTTCGCGCTGGACGTATTAACGGTGCTAGCGCTCGACGAGCTGCTCGTTCCAGCCACGTTCGGCAACAGAAAGTTAGTCTCTTGCACGTAATCGGCGGCGTTCTCATGCAGCGGCATGGCCATGTAGCTGTTGGGTGTGTTGGAGATGCTGCTGATGAAGTTGCTGGTAGGATAGATAGAGTTGGCGGAATTGGACGAGTACGCGTACGTGTTGAAGTTTTGATTGACCACCGATTGACCGTAACCGGCCGCGGTGCCGTCGTCCGGTGGTGGCGCACTAGAGAAGTAGTTGATAGGCATCACCGCAGCATCCGCGGACAAACCGCTCTGGAATTTGTTCTGGGGATAATTGGTCGTGAACTTGATCGATGCGTGCTTATCCTGGCCAGTGTCATGAATGCTGGTGCCAATTAGTGCCTCCGCAGTATAGTTGCTTTTGCAGTTTCTGCTTCTCCAGTGGACATTATTCTGTTGATATTTTTGCTGCTGCTGCTGCTGTTGTTGCTGTTGCGGCTGCGGCTGCGGCTGCTGGTATCCCTGTTCCGTGAACACGTGCCCGGATGATTTTTGTTCCTCGTGCCGCTGATGCAAATTATTATTGTCGTTGGTTGTTGTAGACTTGCGAATGTCCATTTGCCGCTTGCTGGTCGTTCTGGGACTCGCGTTGCTCTTCCTCTGATGTTTCCTAGTCTGCTGCTGCTGCTGCTGTTGTTGTTGTTGTTGTTGTTGTTGTTGTTGCTGCTGCTGCTGTTGATGTTGCTGTTGCGAATGCTGGTGCGGATGAGGATGGTGATGCTGGTGGTGTTGATGCTGCTGATGATTCTGCTGCTGATGGCTCTTCTCCGCCTTCTCATGCTCCACCAACTGACTCACTGACAGGAAGGTGGAAGCCGGATGCTGCGCGTTCTGAGTATTCAATATCGCGTGAAGATCCCGTCCCGATACGTTATTCGCCTCTTTCTCCTTTATAGATGCATCCTTGCTCTGCTCCGCGGAGATTCTCGACGACGAGGTTGCAGCGCCGAACAGGAAGTTCTGCTTGTCCAGATTGGCGCTAAGATCGAGATCACTTACCAGACTCTGCAAACTCGACGGTACAATATGCTGATCGATACACTTGACCGATGACTGGCCGATCGCATGTTCAACACTATTATGCACGGTGTTTTTCGTCGGAGACCACGGAAACGGTTGCTCCTCGGAATAGAAGGTCTCCGCGGACCTCTTTGGATCACTTTGCAGAACCGGTAGATTTGGGAAACTATGGGCAGCGGAAACATCATAATTGTTGTAGAACTGATTTGGTGTGCTCTGGTTGTACGCAGGTGTCTGCGTGAACAAATTATTTTGGCAAAACTCTAGCTCCTTGCCGATCGGCGGTAGAATAATATCGGCGAAGTTAGTGTTGTGCTTGACCTCCGGTGTCATCATCCAATTAACCGGTGCCTTGATCGCGTGTTGTTGGTGCTGATTACTCTTGGACTTATTGGTATTACCGTTATTGTTGCTACTGTGCGATTGCTGTTGCTGTTGCTGCTGCTGCTGCTGGCTGTGCTTCACGTCGCTACTGTAACTGCTGCTGTCGTGCAAAGGAATCTGTCCTTGACCAAGAATCTGATATTTGTGCTGACTTGGCTGCTGCGTCTTCTCCGTGTATTTGAAATTCACGCCGGTGTAAGCCTCGATCGAATACTTCATCTGCGCGTTACTCTCCGCTAGATCGAAGTTAATCTGTGGCTCGTACGTGTACACTGCCTTTTCCTGCTTGGACGACAGATTTTGATGATTCTTCTGACCGTGTTGCTGGGAATGCTGCTGTTGATCCATGGCAGCGCCGTATTCGTTCTGCATGTAGTCCGAATCTATGCCGTACTTGTTTTTGCTCTTACTACCGTCGGGAAACTTGTAGTCGTTGCCGGTCTGCTGACCTTGCATCCGGTTCTGCTTCGACGGGTCATTCCTGGTCTTCGAGGAATCAACGAAGGATTGCTTCTGCGACTCGATCTTTCCTTGTCGCGACTTGTCGATCCCGGTCGACATGGTTGAGCTATTCGGATAATTGTCACCAATCAACACTTGATTAGAGAAACTCGAGTTGTCCTTGTGCAACGGTACGTAGCTATAATTCTCGCAGATGGTCTTTGCCTCGGTATTATCGTTCGGATGTGACTGTCCCTGATCGTAATGCACCAGATTGTTGTTACCACCGCCGCCACCACCGCTGACCGGCGAGAATGTCGTCCAGATAATACTAAAATTGGACGAATTATGAGCGACGGTGGTCGTGGACTTGGTGTGATTCTCCGTCATCGTGCTCTGCTCGTAGTTGGACGTGGTGATAAACGACGAGGTCTGTTGCGAGTATCGTGGAACGGCGCTTTGCTGCACCGCTGCTGGCTTATTGTTGTTGGACATAGCGACAGTCGAGACGGCGTTTGTCTTCTTGTCGTCCTTACTGGGATACGAAACGTAATTGCTATGCGTGTCGTCGGTATTCGCGTTCAGAACGTTCGTCCGTTCGCTCGGATTGCTCATCGCTTCCTTGACGTCGTACTGGTACGACTGGGCGAATGGATCTACATCTAGCTTCTTTGCGGGAACGTAGGCCGGATCGCGTATGTGATTATGCTGCTGCTGCTGTTCCTGAGTCTTAGAGCTGAGCACGTTATTCAGCTTCGCTTCTTGATTCGGATTCAATGTGTCTGTGCTCTTGTTTAGCTTGGAATAGTTCCGTTGGAAAGTATTTTCCGAAGAACTCTGACTCGCAGTCTTCGTAACGTACTCTTGATTTCGCGTTGGAGCGCTCGCGGCCTCGTTGTCGCCGCTTGTATATGATATAGAATCCTTCTGCGACATCGCCTTCGCTTGGTTACCAACGTAATCATTGTGAGAGCTCGCGATAATGTGTTCCTGTTTTTTCTGAACGGTAAACGTCTGCTGGGAATTGTTCAAATCTAAGAGAACATGACTGTCCTTGGTCTGACTGTACATATGTTGCATGTCTTGAGAGGGCAGAATCGAAAGGGAGGACTCCTTGGCCGGCACAGAGTAGCTCTGCATGCTCTGGGACGTCACCGGAAGACTTCGGTCCATCTGACTAGCGTAATCCACACGGTGATCGGGAACAATACTGGCAGAATTGATGAGTGTGTCCTTGTTGTGCGACGGATAAATTACATGCGATGAACTTTGCGAGGCTTTGTCCTTCGTTTGAGTCGAATAGTCCGCTTGCAGGGATCGCAAGGCCGCGGACGAGGAATTCGTGGTCACTGTCGCGTTCTCGAGCCGAGTGCTCAACAAGTTCTGAGAGTTGTCGACGTGCGGACCGACCGTGGAATTCGATTCTTGCGTCGTCGCGTTGGCATTTTTGAACATAGACGAGTTGGACATACGTTGCAGCGTACCGAGATTATGGCCCAGCATCGTCGAGTAGCTGGGCAAGAAGTCCTGCGGTCCGGAGTACGTCACGTCGGGATTGCGGCTCGTTGCCACTTGGGATGATGCACAATCCGCGATATCGCTCTTGTCGGTAGACGCGGGGATATTTACCGGCGCTTGAGACGTGATTACGTTACCACTGTTCAGCGTACTCGACGTCCTCAATTGACTCGAACGACTTTGATTCGTCGCCACATTCGGGGACGCGCCTACGATACATGAGGAGTCCACGGCGGAGAAATTGACTGAGGTATGGGAAGAATACGCGCTGGTGGTCATGACGGATTTCTCCAAACTCGGCGTCAGGACGGTCTGAACTATCTTGTACGGCTCTCGCAACGTCTCCTCGTTCACCACCTTCGGCAACGACTTGGTCGTCGCGCATTCCACAGGAACGATTATGTCGGCGTTCGCGTTTACACTCGCGGACGCGATTTGCTTCTCCTCGCAGGATGTTTTCAGCCGCTTCTCCGCGATCGCGTGCGACGGCGAGGAAGTCTTGATCTTGAAGCTGTTCGGCTCCATGGTGCCTATCTGCAACAGCATCGGCGGAGTCTGACTATGATACTTGAAGTCATCCTTCATCTCCTCGTCCAGGACTTCGGTTTTGCCGTTCAAGGACGACACAAGCGGAAAAGCCATCAGGAACGCTGCCGTGGGTGATATCGATTCCGGATTATGCGAACTGGAGGGAACGTGCAGAGAGGCGAATATGTCATTGGACAAGTCCGAATGTAACCCGTCCGTTCTGTTGCTGATCGGCACAAATGTGTTCTCACTGGTGTACGGCAGTGATTTCGGCATTTCGTCCTTCGAAGTCTTTACCAATTTAGTCTCATCGTTGACCACGTTAGCTGTTAGTGGCTGCGAGGACGACGACGACGATGACGATGAAGACGATGCCGTTGCCGTTGCCGATGTCGCTGCGTCGACAATGTTTGCATCGGACTTCATCGTTGTCGTAGTGTTCGTATCCAAATTCAGAATGATCTTGTTGCTCTCTACGCCGCCTATCGTGTCATTGACCCGCTGTTGCTCCTTGGCCGTCGCCACGCGTAAAAGACTGTCGAAACGTGTACCCAAGTTGCACGTTTTCTTCGGCCCGTCCGAACCGACGGCCTTCTCCGCCACTTCGACGTCCGTCAAGGTCGATTTCGCGTCCAAGTGCTCGATATTTCCGTCACTCTTTTCCGTTATGCTGTCGATCGACATGTTGAAATCATTAGACGATCGATCAGGTGCATCTGTCTCTGACTCACTGGGAAATTTGTCCGAGGCAATGGTCTGCGACACGACATCCTCGGTCGTCTTCTTATTCATATCGAAACAATTCGTGTCCACGATATCCATTAGTTTGCTCGTCTCGGATGTTTCTTCGCAACTAGTATCATTTGCTGCTTGAGTAACCATGTTATTTGATTTCGTGACAGCAGATTCCTTCTCGTTGCTGACAGTCGCATGCTCGTCTCGGATGTTCTCCCCTATTCTCTCTATAACGTGCTTCAAACTTACGATAGATTTGCAAGTGGCGGTGAAATCTGTCGCTTTCGAAGCGATTGGTTGGGCGGATTGGTTTGCATCATCGTTCGTGTCTTTCCGTTTCTTGTCTTCCGGCTCGTCCGCGGAATCAGATTCCGTAGATAAACCGCGTTTAAGCGCATCTTTTCGCGGGACGATTGTCGCGTCCTCGTGAGTCTTGGCAGGTTCCTTCGGCGATTTCTTCTCGACACTCAACTCTTCAGCCGTTTCCGGCGTACTTTGAACGCTTTTGTGACTCTTAGAATGATTCTTGTTGCCCTTCGCTTTCACTTCCGACTCCTTCTTGCTCGTGCTATCCTTGGGCTTCTCCACTTTGTCCTTGTGTATCGCTGGTATAGGCACTTTGTAAGCCATAGTCGTCTTCGTGATCTCTTTGCCTTTTGGCAAGATACCCTTGTGCCCGCCGATCTTCGTGGCATTAATTATATTTTTCACATTGGACGCCCAGTTGTGAGAATCGACAACCATATTCGTGCGAATACTCGGCACGGTGTTCAGAGTGACCTTCTGCACGGTGTTAATCAAAGCGTGATTGCATATCGAGACGACGGAGTTCTGGACACGATTCGCCAAGGGTTGCATGACGATCATCTGATTCTGTTGCGTGTTACCGAGGATTATCGGGTTCGTCGATGCCTGCTGCGTATTCACGATGATGTTTGACGTCATCGGAGCTACGAGGGGCATCAGTTTTCCACCAGACAAAATGAGGGTGTTAGGAGTTAAACTGGTGACAGTGTTGGCCATAGGTGGCAACGCCGAGTTTTTCTCATCCTTGCGTTTGCGTTTCTTCTTCAATGACTTTTGGGATTCGACTTTTTTATCCACTGTAAATAAATAGAGAATTACATTAGCAATGAAGATTAATAGATATTGATATATCTATTAATATAACAAAACCATGTTTTTTATTTACCGGTCTTTTTTTTCGTATTGGCTGTTCCTGTCGCGGTCGCTTCGTTAGCAGAATCTAAATTAAAACATAGGAGCGATATAAATGCTTATCAACATCAAGCAATGAAGATTTTAAGCACAGTCATTTAATTGAACGGCAATAATTCTAAATTTGTTTGTACCATTTTGACAACGCTCCACTTCCTTCGATCCAGTCTCAGCTAGGCTACTTGTACTATCGGAATTATAGTTTTTGCTATTGGCACAGTTCACTCGATTCTCCTGATTCTCTATCGAATTACAGACATCCTTAGCGGCGGCAGCTTCCTCGGACAGCTTTTTCGGAACCGACGGTGTCGCAGATTTTTTCTTAGAAGGCACTTTATTTTCCGTGGATTTCTCCTTTTTCTTCTTCTCTGAAGTTTTCTCTGCAAGTGAACCGGGAAATTAGAAAACTTTGAATTATCACTTTCAATTTTAAATCTACATCCAGGTAATGCACTTACTTTCTTCGATCTTATCAAAATATTTGTCTACGTCGTCGACATTAATTTTATTCGACCACTTTAAAGGGGATATTTTTTCAAGAGCCGGCTCGGCTGGTACAGAAATTCCTGCCTCCTTAAGAAGAGTGGATAGTAACTGGGTACGAGACATCAGCTGTGTCACGAGTTTTTTCAAACGAGCCAATTCTTCCTCTGAAAAATCAAAAGGACATGTAGCACCGAGCAGATGTAAAAAATGAAACGCTCCTCCCACTGATGCGCCGTGCAGGTCTCGAAATACGTACTGTGTGCCTCCGAAGCGTGAGTGGAGAACAACTCCTCGGTGCGGCTATGGAGGTCTTTTATGTACTTCGAGGCGTGGATCAGGATGTCGACCTTGTTGCGTTTGCGACCTTCCTGATGCGGCGGCAGAAGGTCCGCCAATGTCTTGAAGTACGCGTTCATACGTTTTCTTCGATCTCGCTCCCATGTTTTCGCTTTGCTGCAACGAAATCTCTAGATAGAAAGAGCACAAGACGGACGAACGTGGGGAGGGTGATCTGAAGCGCGTCTCTCCGCGCTCTTTGACGGAGGAAGAATTTCAGGGAAAACCAGAATCGGACAGATCGTGGATGACTCTTTTTTCATGTCCCTCTGCAGTTGGAAGTGGAGAGAGAGAGAAAGAGAGAGAAGGTACCTTCGATCTCTTGCTCTCGGATTATTCAGCGCAAAATCGCGGATGACTGAGCGGCGAAAGGTTAGAAGGTCGACAAATCCCGAAAACTCACGTGTTCTCTTTTCGTGGCATAATTTATCTGCTTGACATCGTTCTGCAGAGATAGCGTGCCGCGAGAAGCGCCGGGGCGTCACTTGCCACCGACATTACGCGATCGCGAGAGCCGCCCTCGTAATCCTGGCATTTCCGCACGACTCGCGTACGACAACCCTCGCGAAAATACAAAACACAGCGCGAGCCTGCGAGGACACGAGAATACAGCTGGGCCGCGGAGTAGCGCGGAGCGCGGGACGGAACGAGCGGTGGGGCAGCGGGAGGACGGAACTCGAGACAATCCGACTGGGTCGCGACGGAAACTGCATTATCGACCGGCAAGCCCAGATCTCGCGCTACGAAGTTTCAACGAACGGAAAGTGGAGCTATAGATGGCGCGCCACGCGTACTACTCGACCGCCAAGAACCATCGACGCAATTGTTTTTTCAGTTTATTTTTCGTAGCTGCACTTTTCATCTCTTCTCCTTTTCTCTCCGATGTCCGATTACATTTCCGCGCTCGTTTCAAGTGCACATAGTGCAACTACAACACGGCCTATCTCTCTCTTTCTCTTTCTTCGTTGACGACATCGTGACGTCAAGCGCGAGGTGCCTTATCCAGCTGTACTTTTTTTTATGTAATTAAGTCTTCTCGGTTGTTTATTTAAAACGTGAACGATTACGCAAATGCGAGAGGAACGTAAAAGGACTGAAAACAGATGCTCATCTCATTTTCTCTCTCTTCAAATCGACACGGAGGTCTCCGCCGCGCGTGGTCTCTCGCGGTCCGACCTTCAGCAGCTGGCGCGAAAGATGCCGATCTCGCTGTCGAAACGAGATTACGAGATACGCACCTTTCACGAGGATTTACTCACGGTCGCGCGTTCCAACGCGCGATAAAATTCTTTCTTGAAATCGTCGCGATATAGCGGAACGTGCAGGCGTCGTAAAGCTTTTAATCGCGGAACAAGGGCAAGGACGCGGGACGTGGAAACGGAAGCGGGACTGTCAAGAGCGATATCGACTTGTTTTCTTAAACAATAACGATTCAAAAGCGTTCCACGGCTCGGCCTTGAATACCCACGATGAACATTATTACCTCGAAAATTGCGTGAGACAATTTCTCTTTAAATTAATTATTAATTTCCCCCAAAATTAATTTAAATAACTCGTCAACGAGACAATTATCGAATAATCGCCGAGAAGTGTCTCAACAATTCTATCACCGTCAATTGTTGCAGGAGCAATCGAGTCCGATACTGATATAAAAAAAACAAGATTTTCTCCCTCGTTTATTCCTTTTACAGCAATGATCGTGCTTCAATTTAAGCGCAGAAAGTGCGGGCAGCTAAGGAAGAAAGAAAGAGAGAGCAAGACGGGGCGCCGCGTCGCCTTGCGCGGAAACGATTTCCCAGTTTCTCGGCGGGCGACAGGTTCGTGGACGGGCGGGGGGCGGGGGGCGGCGAGCAGAGCGGAGTACGGAGTACACACACACGCGGCGCACGCACGCGTGGTGGGGTGGGAGTGAAACCGTCGCGGGATCGGCTCGGCGGCGAAGGGTTGGCTCGCTCGGGGAAAAACAGGTTCGCGTACCGTGCGTTTTCGCGTCGCTCGATCTCGCGATCGCCGACGCCGACGAATCTCGCGAAAGGGAGACAACGATCCGCCGTCCGGTGCTCTCCCCGATCTCTTCCGGAGCAGTGGGCAGTGGTACGCGTCGGGAGAGCGCTCTCGGAAGTGGACGATATACAGCTACTCCATCCGCGGACGGAGAGTGCCGCGAGCGCGGGAGTGCGCGAGTGCGGGCAGCAGAAGTCGCGAGTGGAACGATTCGCGGAGGAGCGACTAATTCCGCATATAGTTGCGTTTATGTACGGTGTGTTTGTGCGTCGCCCGTAAACGGCGGACGCCGTCTTTCGCGGCCTGGCTGAGATCGCGGCCGACTCTTCACTCAGGTGGCCCGCGAAGCGCGTTCGAGGCGCGCGAGTCACCGACAATCGCCAATAATAGAGAGAGCCTGGCAGCTGCTGTCGTCCCCGCGTCGAAAGGCGGACGTCGTGACAGCGGGAGCGAGGCGACGTAAACGGGACAGCTCGCGGGGAGAGGGAGCAGAGGGTACGCCGAGCGTGCGTATGCTGCAAAATCTGGAGAGGACTTCGCGAATGGGGGCACGGGTACGTTGCTAAAACGAGAAAGAGAGCGAGCGAGAGTGTGTGTGTGTGTGAGAGAGAGAGAGAGAGAGAGAGAGAGAGAAAGAAAAGAATCCGCGAGACTTGCGTCAGCGCGACCCGATTGTTGCGTCTCGATTCGCGATCCAAGTCGGCCCGATTCCGCTGAATTCGCACAACAGCAACGGTTACGGTTACGTGAGAACGAGCCTTATGTTTACGATAACGTGACGATTAGCTCGGATTTTCCTTCTCCCTCCCCGTCGGCCGCGCCTGGTGTTCTTCGTCCCGAAAGCGAGTCCCGAGAAACACTCGCACGTCGCACGCCGTGACATTCCGCGATCCTCCGTTTTACGCACGTACGTGTATCGATTTACCCGCGAGTGTCCGTCCCGTCCCACGTTCGCGCGAGTCGAGTCGCACGCGCTTTCTTTCTCTCCTTCTCCTTTGTCCTCCTGTGCTCCTCCCCCCCTTCCTCCCTCCCACTCCCTCCGTTCCTCTCCGCTCTCCGCCGCGGGCGTCCTCGCGCTCGTGAAATTACGCGAGCGATCGCGCGATGACTCCTCCGCGTCCGCGTCGAACGTCGTAACTCGTAACGGATACGACGCGGAAACGCGTCAACGGTCGCGTCTCGTCGTCCTGGCGTCACGAGAAATTAATCCCCTGTGTTTGCGCGCGTAGTGCCACCAGCAGGTTGACGTATGAATGGTGTCGGGGTCACAGGGACGCACGCCACGTACGTGAATCCACTTGACAAGATGTCAACGACCACCGACGTCAGCGACTTGGCGGCGGCGGCGGCGGATCTCCCGAAGGAAGGGACGCCGATCTTCCTGCAGACCCGCGCGGCCCAGGTCATCGCCGGGGTGTTCGTGTTCGCGGCGCTTTTCCTCACTTGCCAACAGGTACGGAATTGTCGGTATAGGCGATACAACGAGACGCGTTCGATGGTTCGGCGTCAGCTGTCAACTGTCAGCTGTCATTTCTCTCTGCCCTCCCTGTTTGCAGATCTACCAGCATCTAAGGTGGTACACGAATCCCACGGAGCAGAGATGGATAGTGCGAATTTTGTTCATCGTGCCCATCTACGCTATTTACTCCTGGATCTCGTTGCTGTTCTTCAACAGCGAGAGCTACTACGTTTACTTCTTCACCGTGCGGGACTGTTACGAGGCGTTTGTTATATATAACTTTCTGTCGCTGTGCTACGAGTACCTAGGCGGTGAGGGGAACATCATGTCCGAGATCAGGGGCAAGCCGATACGCTCCAGTTGCCTGTACGGCACCTGTTGCCTGGTCGGGAAGACCTACACCATCGGCTTCCTGAGATTCTGCAAGCAAGCCACTTTACAGTTTTGCCTGGTCAAGCCGGTGATGGCGTTTGTCATCATATTTCTGCAAGCCTTCGGTCATTACAGAGACGGTGATTGGTCACCCGACGGTGGCTACATTTACATCACGATAATCTACAACATCAGCGTGTCGCTTGCGCTTTATGGGCTGTTTCTGTTCTATTTCGCTACGAGAGATCTACTGACGCCGTTCGAGCCTGTGCTCAAATTTTGTACAGTCAAGAGCGTCATCTTCTTGTCGTTCTGGCAAGGTAACATCTGAAATTTAAACGCTTGTAAATACGCGCGTATCAAGTATGGTATATAACAATTGCAACAAGTGCTTTTCTATTCCACGCAGGAGTTCTGTTAGCCATCTTGGAGAAAGCAAATGTCATTTCGCCCGTTATAAACAGTCTGGGTCAATCAACGAGCGCTGGTACAGTCTCCGCCGGTTACCAAAATTTCCTCATTTGTATCGAGATGTTATTCGCTGCTATAGCTTTACGTTACGCATTCCCGTATCAAGTATACGCAGCTGGCTGTGTTACTGACTCCAGAGGTAGAAGCGTGACGATGCAAAGCATCAGTAGCAGTTTGAAAGTACGTATAAAATATTTCTGAATGTTTTACAGAGAGATACTCCATTTTTGTCATTAATTTAATACTCTATTCGCCAATAATATTTTGCAGGAAACGATGAATCCAAAAGACATTATGACCGATGCCATCCATAATTTCCATCCACAGTATCAGCAGTACACGCAATATAGCGCAGGTATGTATCACTTTTGTAATAATTTCTTAGTTTTTTTACGCATTGCTATATAAATTATTTTATTAGTGTGTATACGTCTTTATTTATTTTTATTAATGTCGTACATATTTCCGAATATTGTCCTTCATACAGCATGACATAGTATGCGATGAACGCGTCGTCTCATTTATTTCAGTTTTTGTATGCGTTGTCTCTCATGCAAAAGTTACGTTTTCTCATACATTCATAAGAAAATGTCATGTTAAAATAAGGCTGTGATACTGAATGTTTTAATTATAGAGCAAGATTATCCGACGTGTAATGTCAATAATGCCAATAATAGTTACACAAGATACACGTTTCATTCGAGTTTGCAAACGCTTCAGTTACAGGCTTTGGTGCTTTTGTATATAATTTATATTTCACTTGTACTTTCTGACACTTCACTGCTGACCAATGCAGGCACCGATACATCATTATTAATATATGTTATCCACTCACATACGTGTATGTAGCGAATTTCACGCGAATTTCAAGCAAATTCGAAATCACGGATAGTAGAAAATTTGCTTTCGAAAATGGTTCACTAATATTTATCATTTTACTTGTATAAAAAAAAACTAATTATACATAAACTTTCCTTATATGTGCCGGTTTACTAGATTCAGACAATTACTTTGAAGGCACTTTTGTTTGCTGTTTTTCAGACGTTAATACCAACTTGCCGTACGAAAAGATATGACACAGTGAGGCGTCACTTTTTTAATTTCAAGAAATTGGACATCGATCTTTATGCGCGACTTTAAATGAGGATCGAAAGATACACGATACAGCACTATACTTTGCTTACGGAATTATACAATGCCTTAGAGATCGGTATCTGTCCGCAAGGGGTCGATAAAAATGAATTCTCCGCTGAAATTACAAAATAAGGGTTGTACTTAATATACCATCGATATATACGTATTATATGCATATAAGACCCATCTATTTTGCGATTAACAAACTCTGCTGTAAGATAGAAGTTAAGCACTTAACATAAGAGGAGCATTTAGGAAAGAGGAAGAAAGTAAACGGGAGAGGGAGAGAATGGCGTACTTCTATAGGAGAGTGTTGCTCTATAATAAGTGTAAAGAATAATTAGGATATTTATTAATATATCGTGTCTTTTTTTTTTTTCTATAACATTGTAACTGTCAACTTAATTTTATTGCTTTTATTTTATATTCCTACCACATGGTACCATGTAGCATGCGAATATACGGTATGAAACGGCCGGGCATGTAAAGCACGTCATTATGTCCTCTTTCTCAACAGTACTGCATTTACAATGGCAGAATTATCACAATCCTAGCTGCTTGCGATTATTTTATTTTTTATATTAATAATAAATTGCATGAATCGTTTATATTGCGATTATGTCGCATTAATATTAAAAAAAAATTTTTTTTTTCTCTTGCACCTTTGTATTACGTGTATTATGTGTAAGAATTCGAACTTTGTTGCTCTGATCAAGTCTCTCGAGCAGATTAATAATCGCTATTCGCGGTCGTTACGATTCGGATCCGTTTTTACTTTTTTCGTACTTTTCGCGTTATTGGCAGTTTTCGTGCAGAGGTCGAAATCCATTAAAATTCCATCGAGTTCAGCGTTTGGATGTATCGGGATGTAGAATCCGTGGATAGGAATGCTATATAGTGGTCTTTTTATAAATAAAGGTTCTTTATAGCGTAGGAAACTGAACTCGCCGGAATTATACCGGTTTCGATCCTCGATTTTGCAAGCGCGGTCCCAGAGCAAGAACGTTCGAGATGTAAATGTGACATTTCGGAGAAGATTATCTGTATTCGGTCACAATTTTACGTTCAATTAATATAAAAGACAGGCGCGCGCCGTAGGCGTAGGCCGTACATTTACATGCGGTCGATTGGCACATTTATTGGCCGATGGACACATGTATCTCGTGTGTTTGCTCACTGTAATGTGTAACAATGATGTAACAATTAGGGGGCCCGAAAGGACAACGTGGTATGCGAGTATCCAGCTACGATCCGGATGATCCGCAAAACATGCCGGTGCCACCACCGCAAAGGCGAAACACCTCTCACCAGCGCGTCGCTACGATTTCGCAAAATTATAACGAAAAAACAATGTTACTGAGCAGCGACGATGAATTTCAATAAGGCACACGGACGCGTTTCGGGGAAATGTGATTCACGCTCGAGAATCGTACCGACGACGTTACGTTACACAACGCGAAACTTCCATAAATCTTTAGAGATCTGCTTTCGAGGGGGGAGGAGGGGGATGCAAGAGAAAAGCGATATGTTATTAAGCGACTCGCGCGAAGCGAGTTTAATTAGGTAAAAACGTTCTCGCGGACCTTTGAAAAAAATAAAGATGGAGAAAAGGGAGGAAAAAAAGATTATCGCGCGGGGCGTAAGAGTGCATTGAGTTTCACTGTAATAGTTCCATAATGTTACATCCATGTTAATATATGTATTATGTTACAACATACGAGTAAAGAAATAGTATAGAAGATATTTATTTTACTATGCTGACGTGTTCGAGGCAGTGTTATCTGTACACCCGTGGCTCTACTGCGACACTACAAGAGGTATTAACTGCACGATAAATGCTTAACTCTTCGTAACGAATAAGCAAAGGTAATTGTATGGTACTTAATTTCACGCGCGATACCGCGTCTCCTGTCCGGAGTACAGTACGTACGTGAGCGACGACACTTGTTTACACTTTTGTATCTGTTTTTAATTTACGTGTTGCATTTAACGAACCTTGACTTTTGCAATCTCGCATCCGTACTCATATAAGAGCCACTCGCGAGCCACAGGAATATTTGCGTCCTTCTCCACACAAGTCCTACCGCAAAAACTGTTCTTTCTTTGGTCATTTACGAAATTCGTACTTTGTATATATCACCGAGGTAGATTAGATCTGATAAACGCAAAGAAATCGATGAGTTTTCCTTCCCGACGGAAGCCTTTCAATACGAAAAAAAAACCAACAAAAAGAAGACAGAACAATTATATGCGCAAGAAAAGGACGATCGACGAACATCGTGTCAGATATGAATAAACATTTGGTATTCGGTGTCTTATGTGTACAACTGTGTATAATCCTTATATTTTTTTTAAAAGCATAAGAGAGACGATCGAAGTTGACAAAAGATCTATTTTATATGACAACACGTTGTGCCGAAATCTTTCGTCGCCGTTTAAGAACGAAGTGAACGTGTAAATCTGTGAACAAATTTTATTGTCCTATTACATCTCATAATAAAGGTAAGACACAACTACGTGAATAGAATATTATTTATTTACATTAAAACATCTGTTAATAATACCTCACATATAGAAAATATACATACCTATATACATACATATGTATTATTCTCTCTATATAGAATAATGTATATGTATATATTAGAAATTTTAATTATACAATAATCTGTCGATGCTTCTTTTCTTACAAATATGTTAATCAACTCGAATAGCATATTACTGTTAGAAGAATAATTTAGAATGTTATTAACAGCCTTTAATTTTTGGCAAAAAAAATAAAGATATAATATTGTACACGTTTGGATAAAACGGTTCATTTTTCTGATCGCAATAAAGCGAAAAAGCACCATCCCTGTATGTATTCACCGACATCCTACAATCTACTATCGACTACCAACCGATCCAGTACGATCTGTCATCCGTCACTATCTTCTTCCAGCCGTGCCAAGGAGATTCAGAGTTTTCGCGCGCGGGTAACGTTTCCGGCAGCATGTTACCGGTTTTCGATTGTACGCCGCTTAACGTCGATTTCATCGACGCGTTCGCAGCTGATTGTTTCTCATCTTCGTCGTCGTCGTCGTCCTCCTCCTCGTCCTCTTCTTCCTCCTCAATATCTTGATACTGCAATTCGTCGTCCATGTAAACAACTGCGTTGTTATCCTCGTTATTCGCGTACTTGTGATATTCCTCGGCAACGTCGCGCTTCGTTACTTTGCTCGTGGTGACGAGCGCGTTCTGAATGATCTCCAAGTCGTCGGCGAGCAGCGGAGATGGCGGCTTAATTATGGGCTTAAAACCGATCGATCTGAGACGCGCGATCCGTAGATCGCTGTTGAACGCGTTCACCGGCACAAAGGCCGACGCTCTATCCTGCAGAGAGTCCGCGTATCCCTCGTCGCTCTTGCGACTCACGTTGTCCTCCGTGAGGGTGGAAGTGGCGCAGTTTCGCGACGCTCGATAAACCCGGGAGCCTTGATCGGGCACGTCCAACGCGGTTTCTTTCAGTTTCTCCAATTTATCCCACTCCATCTTCAGAATAGTTCTCTGATCGTTTAACTGTCCAATAACGTACACCTCTGGATTATCGGAGATGAGTCTGCACTGCGTCGTCGCATCCATCGTGTTGGGTTTCCCGTCCTGTTTTTTGCGAAAGCAGGATAAACGCGACGTTTGAGCGGCACGATGCGGTAGGGGGATTGTCCGTGTCAGCTTCTTCCGAAGGGTCCTGTTAAAGGAAGTCTCGGTGATGTTGTGGTCGGCCGTTTCAGTTTCGTTCGCCTTCTTCCTGTTACCGGCGTTATTATTGTGATGCATGCGATTTTCATTATTATCGTTACTAGGATTACCTTTGAGATTCTTTCGCTTCCCGATTGAATTGTTGATATCCTTGCTGCTCGCATGCACGGTGCTGGTCATCCTGTACTTGTCCTTGGTCTGTCTCTCCCCGGCACGTTGACGACCGACCTTGAGCTTGCTCTTTCGTTCAAAACTAGACTTAAATCGCTTGTTGGGCGCATATATTACGGTATTGAAGGTGCTGCAACATCTCGCGTATCCGTTAGTCCTGCATCGTAATCTTCTGTTTCTGGGTCCGCGTGTAATGGGACCGAAATTAGCGTCTATCGTCAAGTTGGCAATTTCCCTATCTCGTTTCTTATACTTATTCTTTTTGATCGACGAATTAGGAAAATCCGGCTTGGCCAATACCGCGCCCTTGTCGGCCCTCAGACGGGTTTTTATGTCGTACGAGCTACGAGTGTGTTGCGCGATAGTCTGAAGCGAAGTCTGTACACGAAACGGCGATAAGTACTCGTTGTTTTCCTTGGACACGCCAATCCGATCGCTTCGCCTAACGTTATTATTACGTTTCAGGCCCGCATCGTTGCAGGATTGGTGATCCACCTCGGGTAGCAACTTGTCGAATTTTTCCCCATCTGCTTGTTTCGTCACTTTCCAAAATAATCTCTCGGATCTGGAATATTTGTAATATCTTCTGTTGTCCAAACACGCGACGTTCTCCTTTATGTTGTCCGCTCCTTTTCGCTTCTTCCTAAGATTTGCCCTCGTCGACGCATGCTTCTTAGTCTTGGGCTCCGGAGTCGTTTCCCTTTCCGACGCGTTCCACATCTCGCATTCCTCGATCGTCAGTCCTATCACGTTTCCGATCAGTAATTTGGACAGAGGATGGTGCATCTCCTTATTGATCAAGTTTAAGATTTTGTCCGGCGTCAACGAGTCCAAGGACTTGATGCTTTGCGCGCAGAACGATTCGCTCGGTGTGTCCAAAGAGTCATGGCATTCGGAGATTCTTTCATGCGTCACGACCGAATTCCTCGGCGATTCGTTACCGGGACTCGATTTCTGTGCCGAATCATTAACGATATTGTTGGCGCTCAAATTTTGCACATCTTGGAATTGTTGAGCACTTTGCAGTTGTTCCTTACGTTCGATCGTGGTATTTGCACCGTTCTTGAGGCTGCTTAGCGACGAAGACACAGAGCACAAATGTTTCGACGAGTTTACGACCGCCGAGTTTTCTCTATGTTTATCGAACGGAGAAGCGGCGCTCGCGTTATCAGTCGCAACGTGACCGTTGTAGGATACGTTTTCATTCGGCCGAGAATTAACTCGCGTCTTATCCACATCCGTCTTCTCGGTAGGCTTAACGTCTTCCTTGGGGGTCAAGTGACTACTCTCCATGTCCAACGCCGTACGTACGGTAATGTCGATCGGCTTGGAGGGTTTCTGCAACATCGTCGAGACGCTCTTCTTCGCGTCCTGCGAACTGTGCGACGACTCGTACAGGCCCATGCGTATCGAGATGTTTGTACTGTGGGTTTTAGTAGCCGACGCACCAAGGCACAGCAACATCTTTTGATCAGGTACAGAAGTTGATACAGCGCTCTCCGCGTTACTCGGTAGCTTCTTAAAGACGTGACGCGTTACGATGGAGCTCTCCGGTGCTGACCGTCTGCTGATGTCGATCGACGGTGTCGTTAACGCGACGGGCAGACCCTCGCGACTGTCCCCGTGACTGAGTTTTCGCTTCCGGCAGGTGACGCCATTGTTATTCGAACACTTTCTCAGGTCATACGTATTTAGATGGTCCGACTTCGTCAATGGGATGTAACGTCGTATGGAAGACAGGTTTTCCCAGCCTTTGCTGCCCCAGTTGGGTGGCTCCTGATCACCGAGACGCATCAAGGCAAACTTGTTGTACCTGGTTCTATCCGAAGCCGCGCCGATCCAGCAGTCTATGACTACGTAGAGCCCGTCGTACCTGTATCCCGTGTTAGGCGCGATATCATCTTGTAGATTGTAACTTCTTATTAATCTCAACGGTATCTGATTTTCGTAGTTTCGAATGAACGGATCCGCACTGGGTTGATGCTCGCGATACACCTGGCCTGTAAGCGTCAGATAATCACCAAGATCCACGTCCTCCTTTACATTGCTATGCGAGGTGCAAACGGAAACGACGCCGAACGGCCCCTCGTGTATGTCGGCGTCGAAAGGCTCGTGCATCCTGTCCCTGGAGCAGTCCATGAGGATGCCCCACCAGGATCCAGATGGGAATCCTAGTATCGGGCCGTACCAGCATCTCGAAACCTTGACAGACGTACAAAACTGATATATCGCTACCGTACATCTCATTACACGTGACGTAAACAATGTATAAAACATCAACGGTAAAAGTGACACTTACGTTCTTGTTGCACGCCGAACTCGACTTGTCCGAAAACTTCAGCGAGCTCGTTTCCACGGCTTGATTGAGCTTGCCAAACAGTTTGTTTAGATCCTGCCTGCCTCGACCCTTTCCCTGAAATGGGAGTAAAAACAAAAACACGTGAACGTGAGCTGTGACGAGCCGACGAGCCGGGCGCACAAATGGGCGAGGAATAACGCGACCAGGCCAGAAACGGGACGGAGTAGCGGATGGCGCAAACGGTCCCTCGACGGAGGGAACAGTACACATCAGGCGGAACAGGACGGACACACGGGAGGCCCCCGTGGCGCAATACCTGATTCTTATTTCGCGCCTCCTGCAGCTTCCTCTCGTTCTCTTGAATCGTATTCGCGCACACGGTTCTCGAGACGTCACTGCTCGCCCTCGCCATCTTCATGGACGCGGGGGGCAGGTCGTCGGGCACGCCGAGGACGCGTTTCACCACTTCCACAGTCGCGACGGCACGCTCTCCATTCGGAGTATTCGGACCGCGGTCCGTCGTCCGTCCCCGCGAATGCAAATGGCCGCTATCGCGGCCCGCGGCCGTCCCGTCGATAACACCGCTCCGCGATAACTTCACGATGTAAACACGCGGCCGAGATCCAGACCCCCCCTTCACCCCCCACCATCCCGCCCAGCTGCACCACCTGCACTCCGTCACCGACATCCTTCTCCCTCCCTTCGACCGGGTATCCGTCTGTTTCGCTTTAAAGTGCGAGGATCGCATCGGGGGGGCAATGTTATCGTTTGAATATCACGGTAAATCGGTGAATCAGATCCGCGAGTCGCGTGTCGCATCGCGTTACAAATTTTACGATGTTTCGTCGAATCCGAATTCGAGATAGGAGATCGCGGCAAAATCCTCGTGGATTCGGAAACTAGGTTCGCTTGTTCGGCAGCGTTTTTTTCTCGACACGCTCTCCACATCGATTTAAAGCGAGCGACAAACGCGTAGCGAGGCTTTAAAGAGGAAAAGAGAGAGAGAGAGAATGAGAAAGCGTGTGATTAAAAAGCGATTAGACGAGTGATAGATCGACGAGCCTAGACAACCGCGAGCGTCAATGCACCGTAATTTAGCGAGTTTTATTGACGCACGGCTAGAAAATCGGTCGACAGAGTTACGAGTTACGACGATAACGAGGAGCCTCGTAATTTCGGGAGATCGATTCGAATCCCCGTCTCCGGAGTCCGGACGGAGAAAGGGGTAATCGGGGAACAGAGGGATAGGGATCGTGGCGGGCGATCGGGGCGATAGAAACGAGGCTTTCGGGGGGCGCGCGCGGGCGAACGGAAATGGGGAATGGGCGACGCGGACGCGTTGGAAACGGCGAACGGTGGCCGAAGGAAGCGAAGGCGGCCTCGGTGCGTGAGCGCGCCGCGAGATGGCGCGCGCCATGCGACGCTGCTTTTGACGTTCGCATATGAGTTTTTTTTGATTCCCTCCACTTTGAAAACGGCAGGAAGTGATTTTTCGTAGGGCGCCGCTTAGTCCACGCACGGGCGATCGAGGATGTGCCGTGAGGTGTTAGCCGCGACGCGAGCCGTTCGACTACGCGGTATTTCGCGTTCGAGTACGTAGTACTTGGCCCCGTAGCGAGGCGCGCACGAGGTCCCGCGATTGGCCAGTTTACGAAAACGACGATGGCTCCGTGAGGAGAGGAGAACATGGCTGCGACGCAAGCCGAGAGCCAACAAAACGATGTGAAGCTGAACGAGTCCGTGAAATGCGCACAGAAGCGTACGCAAGTCGGTGGGAATAGTGCGAGTGTTAGTGCGAAGCAGCAGCTGGATTCCGAGCCGGACGATAAAGTGTCCCGGGGCGCGGCCCAGCTGCTTAAATATGTGAATCGCGGCGGCGGGGACACGACGGGCTACGAGATGAGTCAATACCGCGAGGACATTGGCGGACACACTGCCGCCGGTGAGGTAAACGCGCCGCGCGAGCCTGGCCAGCCCGGGCCCCAGGAGCCCGTCCCCGTCGGCAAGCAGGAGGCGCACGACGCGCCCGGCCATCCCGGCCACCCGGGCCATCCGTTCGCGCCAAACGTGATACGCGCCTACGCGGACGAGTACAGCAACAACAAGTCCGGCGAGTTCGCCGCCGCGACCAAGTCGCTCGCCGACTATCCGCCCGGCAAGCAGCAGCTCCCGGAATACGTCGCCAAGCACGCCGACTTTCCCGGCAAGCAGCAGCTCGACTACCATGGTAAACACTTGATGCACGACACCGAGCGGACCCACCGGGCCGAGATGGAGGAGCACTACTCCACATCCAAGATCGAGTCCCGGCTATACGTTGGCGCCAGCTCCGGCAACTTCTCCGGCCAGCCGAGGTTTCTCTCCGGCCAGGGTATGTCCCAGACCGCTGGTCCTACGCCTACCTTGAACCAGTTGCTGCAGGCGTCCACTCCGGTACATCGGTTTCACGGCACGTATCCCGGAATGGGACCCGAGTATCAACAGCCGTGGCCTATGCAAAGGCCACCGGTTGTGCCTCCCGTTTATCCGCAACCCAGCCAGCGTCCTCCGCAAACGGTAAACAAACAGATCTCTGTCTTTTTGCGCTACCACGTTCCACTTAGGTTAAACCCAACGACAAACTTTAGCGTAACGATTGTACTGTACTTTTTGTTGCTACGAGTCTCTCTCCGTATAATTGTCTGGTGCTATCTGCAAATTTTTATTTACATCTAACTAAAACATTGTATTTGTACATGCGACTCTAATTCTCGTGCATTTTCTAAACCATCAGGGTTCACCGAGATTACATACAGGGCCAGGAGCTCAGAGTTCTCCGACACCCATGCAATATCAACAATATACCCAACGATATTCCTCTCCTACGAGACCACACGCCCCATACAGTCATCATCAGGTAAATCGACTTTGCTTTCGATCAGTGACTTTAATCTATCTGTTACTTGTATATTAATGTTCAGGAATGTTTTTACACGACGTTTTCTTGTATCGTTTTAGCTAAACTCTTATACGACGCAAACCAGTCATCCCTCAAGCTTATATACGGAACAAAGGGGGTGGAATCAAGGCGGCCCACCAAATCCGCCTCCACCGCCGAGTAATCAGGTCACTCCATCGGGTCAGTCGCCACAGCGCGCTTTGTCTCAGTCTCCAGCTCCACCACCTGCTGCGTCACCGCAACCACAGGCTACCAGCCAGTCCCAGGTGAACATTGCTGAAACACGTATAATTTTTAATGGTTCAAGTGTTTCTGATGTCTCGGGAATGTATCAAAATTTCAGTCATTTTTATTGCTCTGTACAATAACTTTTCCAACACAAGTATATTGACATTTATGTAAATGACACGTAAGAAAGGGGTTTTTGCGAGAATGGAGTATTTATTATAGGAGCAAAAAGTATAACATAGATCGCTTTTTGCAAATGAACTTGATGTAATAACGATGTCATTGACATGAGCGATATTTTTTTAAGACAGAGCATTGCTCGAGAATTTATATTGTAATGCGACACGACTTGCTTATGAAAAAATATATAAATTAATGGATAGTTAAGGGACTATACGAGCAATGTACAATCCAGATTTTTATTTTCTTCTTTTATTTCGCAAACTTTTTATCTGACACATTGTGCCTTGTAAATAACTTATTTGAGATATTTAAAAGTTGTAGAAAGATACACACATACGATAAAATCTATCAATATTTCGGTGAATATGTTAAAATTAAAAACCAGGGCAGAAATGTATGGTTTAAAGATATATGTTTACGGTATATTTCTGTAATATGTAAAAATAGACAACTCGTAACATTGCGTCTCTTTTTAGGCTTTCCACAATCTGCAACAGCGAGCTACAACACCAAATACTCAAGGAATTGACTCTGGGGTGAGTTTTCGCATTACATAATTAAAATTAAATTTATTTCATCTTTAAAGAGAGATATCAAGTACGTCGACGAGTCACGTTCAGCGCGTCGCCTTCCTCTCAGGATACAAACGAACGTACGTGTGCGGAAAGAAAAGCTTAAAGTATCCGGAACGTAGCAAACAAGTTTTTGCCGGTGATTGCATAATCCCCCGTCGTGACAGGGACGATTGTCGTGGAGATTTCACATACGATTTGAATAAATTCTACTCTCCTGTCGCGGATGCTACGCGTCTCGACGTATCGGTACCGGTCGAATTTTATCGAAATTTGATACTACACGCGTGTATACGTGTGCGCGAAAGCATCGTCGTCCGTTCCACGAGAGAGGACGTCCGGCGATCTTCTCGACGGGACGGAAATCGCGCGACGCGCGGAGTGACGCCGATTGCGAATGTTCGGGAATAGACGCGAGGTTTGGGGAATAGATCGAAAGGCGACGTTTCCATCTTGCGAAGTACCGCTCGGTCTCTACGGCCTCGGTACTCGTTCGTCGAGTACTTTCCCGACGAAAAGAGCGAGCGAGAGTGAGCGAAAGGGTGGCCCCTCGCGTGGCGGTCGAGGGGGATCAGGAGGCCAAGGAAGTGGCGGAGGAGAAGGAGAAGAAGCGGGAGAAGGAAAAGGGAGGATGAACGAGGAGCGCGGACGAGAGCGTGAGAGGGGAGGAAGGAGCGGACGACGTGGTGGGGATGGAGAGTATACCGCGACTCCGGTAGAGTTCGATTAGGGCGCGAGTTGCGCGGCCGCCGGAGCCCCAGATATTAGCGACCTCCTCCTCCCCGCCGTGTTTCCCCTACGCTCGCGCTCCTGTCCCTCGCCCCGGGGTTACCCTCTTCCCCACCAGGCCGCGTTTACATGGGCGGGTAAGCGAAAGAACCGTGCGGGCGACACGGATAACGCCGGCGACCGTAGGCGAGGGGCGGTGGGGGTTGCGACGCGAGCGCGGCCGCGATTGGTCGAAATCGACGACGACGACGACGACGGCGGCGGCGGCGGCGGCGGCGGCGATCATCCCCACTCGAGCGCGCGCGCGCGAGAGCGACGACGACGTGACGTTTTGTATCGCGCTCGGCTATATTCGGTACGCCGGATCATGCGACTGTCACTCTGCGACACGCCATCGAACTTCTTGCGCTTCCCACGGAGCGCGGTTTTTCGAACGCAATCGCAATGTACCGTTCCGCGAAACGTAAGAACTCCCCGTGAACTCTCTCTCGTTCTGCGCAGCGACAAGCGGGATTATTATTGTAGGATCCGCGCGCGCGACGCCCCGGTACACCAAGTTTCCGGACGCTGTCGTTTGCGGCATCGAGCCGTCCCAGGGCGCTCGAGAGAGAGAGGGAGAGAGGGAGAGAGAGAAATAGAATGAGAGAGAGAGCGCCCGCGCGCCCCGGGATACTCACCACCGCGAGATAATATCCCGCGAGATGCGCGACGAGGGGAACAGGACAACATCGTCGGCCCCGTTGGCTCGGCCACCAGGGCGGGAGCGCTCGCACGGATCTTTAACCGCACGACGCGTTCGCGGAGTACATGCGCTCTCGGCGCCGTCCGCGTCGCGGCGATACCCGCCATGTTACTCCAGCGCGGCTTGGTCTACGACGTTATGAAACGACGAGGCCAGGAACGCGCGCGAGGGAACAATTTCGCGAGCGAGATCGATCCGCGAAATGAACCATTACTTTCCGTCGATGCTCCATTTCACGCGAGAATCCCGTCAATTTCAATCGCGGCTTCAGAATCGAGCTCTAACTGGACCCGCGTGTCCTACATCTCTTTCCTACTCGGGGAAAATTATATTTCCACGAATCCACGTCGTCCCCTTCGAGAGCAGGTCGTTAATCGGATCAATCGATTTCTTTGAAAATAATAATTGAAGCAAAGCCGAGACGTACGGGCATCCGAGGGACGGGTGATAACCGCGCGCGAAATAATTCGGGGAAAACCCGCGATGGCGTGAACGCGCCGGAGACTATGCACGGTCACGGCATACGGCATACGGGGCGTACGGTCAATAAAACGTCGATGTATCGGCAGCGGGCAGCGGCGGCGACCGGAGCGGGTCTGCGCGACTCGCGCGGTCGGACCGCGCGCAGAACGACGCGACCGCGACGTAGCGGCAGCAGACGATCTCCAATGTATATGAGCACGTCCGATGGGAACACATGGGTATTTAGTCTGCTACAGGTGATCTCACCGACGCTCCGGGACACCCAAGTATAACAGGGGGGGGGGGCCTCGCTGTAATATCTTGCCTTCTTTTTTCCCCGCAACGCGGGAAAAAAGGTCGTTTCGCGCCGACGGCTCGCGGATCGAGATAGAAATCCCACGAAATCACGAGTCTCGCCGAAATTGTCACACTTTTTCGATGACGGCCCGATATCCGGCCTCTCTCTCTCTCTCTCTCTCTCTCTCGATAAATAGATGGAGTTGAATGAACCTCGGATTCAGTTATTGTCACAGCCGACGGGATAATAACATTACGCCGGCAGATAAAAATAATGTTACGTAACCGGAGCGATTTCGCGCTCTCCCGAGAACGCGGGCAAATATATGCGCGTGTCCCGCGCTCCCCCTCGCCCCCGCCCCCGCGAGCGTTATTTACGTTTTCATTCACGCACGTCTTCGTCGCCTTCCCGTGCGTGTGTTCGTGACCGGCCCGTGAGAAAGAGAGAAAGACATGCCGATCGGAGCACGGAGCTCTCTCTGTATACACACATTCGCGCGTGGCGTATCGCCGACGTTCAGCAGCGTACAGTTTCTATCGAACGGATTAACTCCGTCGCGCACGATAACGTAAACACACCGACTTGGATGACACGGGATCGTATGAATCGAGGACTGGCGTTTCCCCGCGTCGCGCCAACCTTCGGATCGGCCCGAATCGTCTCAAAGCGGAACTCGTCCAGTCTTGGGTGTTCCGAGCCGAAATTCGATAACCGGACAGAAGCTAGAGAGCCGAGAGCGCTTAACGATCGCTCTTGATTTCGCTCGGTCAACGAGGAGAGGAGCCGGTTCGAATCAAACGCGCCAAAAACGGAGCGACGGTTTTCGCTTTTCATTATCAAAGGCTAAAGATAACGGGGTCCTATATACGTGTGAAAATCTAGATCCATATTTCCACATTTGACGCTAATTGCCTGAATGTCCGTCTGTCGTGTGATTTTATCTCGGGCCGCGAATCTGATAACCGTATTTAGCAGTTAAATAAACTGGAGTCTCTTTCTATCGGGGATACTTTAAACGTCTATTACATTTGTCGTCCATTTTTAACGCGTTTTAACGCTGCGTTCTATTCGCATAGATCTTGTCGTCCATGCTCCGATCTAAGTAACATCGATATATAGTTTCTCTCTCTCTCTCTCTCTCTCTCTCTCTCTCTTTCGATTAATGGAACATGGGAAGGGTTTATTTTATTTTTGTATAGAGAGAGAGAACACACGGCGAGATCGTATAGACACGAATCTCGGTGCCCAGGCTTTACTGGGGCACACGAATTCGCCGATCGAAAAGTGCCGAAGTCGTACGATCCTCACCGACCGCTTGCCGCGCCACGATTTTGCGCGCGCGCGCACACATACACGTGTTTTTGTGTGTGTGTCAGCTACCGAGAGTGTGTGGAGAACACCGTATATCCAACACACGAGACGATCCGTGTGCTATACGTTCGATGGAATCAGGACGAGGATAAAGTTGACAACTTCGCAATTCCGAAACGTTCGCGATCTCTTTCAGCTAAGTTCGGAGTAATGGAAAACCACGGGAGGGAAACGGGGCGGGGGGGCGGGGGCAGGGGGGGAGAGAAAAGTCGAAGAATCTTCCTTCGAAGGGACTTGGGCACTCGGCGAGAACGTACAGAACGTTAACGGGAATAATATTATTAGCGAGAAATAGATAGCAGAGGCTTGACTATATATACGGGAATATATCGACTTCGGATAGAGTTCCCGAGAGCGGAGCCAGGGCTTTTGGGAACGCGTCGCTGGCGCACGGCTGGCCCGAGGGCCGAGGCACGGCGGGAACGGCCGAGCGGCGCCGAGCGCTTACCGCGCCACGAAAGAACGCCCTCCGACTCCGACTCCAACTCCAACCATCATGCTCCAACCCAACGAGCGACCAGCGCCTGCCTTGCCTTGCCTTGCCTTGTCTGCCTGCTAGCGCCAGCGAGCGAGCAAGCCAGCTAGACGCGGAAATCTGTAAACCTGAGGTCTCGGCGACGACCGCGAGGAGCGACCCCGATAAGAGAATCGCTCCTCGCCGAACCGTTTATCTATCGCGCACGTTGCTCTACGTCACGTTGCTCACGCGGTTGCCCGAGGCCCGAGCAGCCCGAGCGCGGATTATAACCTGCTTGACGTTACCAACACGCGACACGCGCACGCACGCGCTCACGCGGGCAAAAACAGACCGAGCGGGCGGGCGGGGTGGCGGCAGGCGGGCGGGCGAGCGAACGAGAGCGGGCGCACGAATAAAGGGGACGACCGACGATCACGACGACGCCGACGCGGACGCGACGATACTGTACCACGTAGCTCTCTACGTGCTACCCCGAAGTTTCCATCGGCCCTCGGCTACCGTGACACGGAGCTCTTTTAGTAGACTTATTGACACAACATGCGACGCTCGAGGAGAACGAGGTGGCACGCACATGACGGCAAAGCGACGGCGTTGGCGGAATAAAAAAGCGAAAGAAAAAACAGAGAGAGAGAGAAAGAGCGCGCGAGCGCGTCCTCCGACGCGCGGCAGGGGGAGGGGGGAGGGCGGCACAACCAGGAACGAATACAACCAGGAATATAATGCCCGCGTTAACCGGTACGCCGACGGCAGCGATCGTCCGATAAATTCTCTTTCGCTCGCACGGCGCGGCGCGCTCCCGAGGGAATCCTCTCCGAGAGGAGAACGCAAGCTCCGCTCCGCTCCGCCTGGCGCGTACGTTACTCCGCGCGGTTCGACAAACATGTGAAAGCGCGACTCCGGAGTCCGGACTCCGCAAAACGGTGGCAAAATCCGTTTCTCTTATTATTTCTCTCTCTTTTTCTCTCTCTCTATCTCTGTCTCTGTCTCTCTCCCTCTCTCGCCCCGGTCGCTACTCGTCGTGCTTTAAGTGGAGAGCCGGGTAACGCCTCTCCTTCGATCTCTCGCGTCATGCCGAGAGTCCTTGTGCCGCCGGACGGCCTATGTACCGTACATTCGCTCGTACGCCCGAGGAAGTGTTTAATCGCCATCCACACGGACCAGCTATACGCGGCCTGGTAGGTGTAATGATGTGCCTGAATTTTCTTTCGTTCCTCTCGGCTCTCGGCCTCACTCTCCGCTCCCCCCGCCCCACCTCATCTCTCTCTCACTGTATATCACCGTCTCCCTCCGATCCATCCCTACCTACCCACCCCGTCTCTCTCTCCGACTCTACGCCTATCCTCGTCTCCGTTCCACTCTCTTTCTCCTTCCCTCCGCCCGTTCCCCCCCGTCCCCCTTCCCCATCCTGAATACACGCACACGCGCGCGTATTCACGCACACGCAGCGCGCGGCCACCGCCGCGCCGCGCCGATGCCTCGTTGTGACGGACGACCCGTACGAAGTGCGTGTACACGCGGGCACATGCACGCGCGCCGCACACATATACACGTGCCTGCGCGCGCGCGCGCGCACACAGACACCACACATACACACACCGATTTCGACCGTGCGGAGTATACACACGGTTGTTGTGCGCTCCGTGGACTGTGGCCGAGAGAACGACGCCGCGTGCCATCGCGTTGCGACGACAACGACGGCAACGATCGCGGACGGGACGGGATCGTTCCGCCTCGTACCGCTTCGCAACGCGGGACAGTGGTGCGACAGGAGCGAACGTTTCGTGCGCGATATACTAACCGTCGCGCGCGCGGACTCGAATAACATGGGCGACATCGCCGTTGCTGGGTTCTCGCTTCGCTTCGCGCCGCCTCGGACGGCCGCCGTCGTCCTCGCCGTCCACGTCGCCGTCGCGTCGACGTCGATTGCTTTTTGAGACGAGGAACGCGCGATTGTCCGCTGCCTGGCTCCACCACCGTCTCTCCGACCGCGCGCAAGAGAGCAGAGAGCACGCCCGACGACGTCGCGACCCATCGCCGCGTCGTCGTCCGTAGCCACGAAGGCGGCGCGAATCGCGTTGAAACGTAGCGGCCGAGGTGAACTCACGCGCGTGTGACTCCTGACTCCTCGTCAAGTCGGTCCCTCGATCGGTTGTAGCGATCCTCGTGGATCTCACCGACTCCGGTGCTCCTCGCTGTGTCTCCCGTGCGGACTGCGATTGTGAACTGTTTACATCGAGGACCGTATCTTGTATATTTTTTTTTGTTACAAGTGCCCGCTATCGCAGTGACTTAATATCCGCGATGGATCTACTGCGAACGTTCACTATTGTGCTGACCTACTTCAAAGACAGCTACAGTCGATATTCGTAGACTAATCGCACGATGTATGAATTTGGGATAGTTGTTTTTGTAAAATGTCATCTCCTTATCAACTGTTCGAATTTGTTGCGTTTATACAATTTACTCGTTATAAACTAACTTTAATGAAACTACGAAGCTAGAATCAATATAAGATGCCAGCTTGCGCTAGAATCTATCACGTTTGATCTCTTTCGCATTTCGTATTTCGTGTTGTTCTTCTTTAAGCTCTAAGTAATCGCTTTCTCATCGCAAATTGTTATTCTGTGATTGTAGGAATTATCAGGACAGAATAGTAACGACAGTTCGAATGGACCAGCTTGCCCAGGGACACCGAATTCTCAGGGGATGAGACCTACCCCGTCACCTACAGGATCCACAGGTTCTCGCTCGATGTCCCCTGCTGTTGGTCGGTCTTTTTTACGTCTGTCTCTCTTTTCACTCGCATTTATATTTAATAATAGAATTTATAATTACAGGTCGCTTTGTGCAGGATATCCCAGAGTTACGGAAGTATTCTTTTAATCGCGTTCTCGAATGAATTTAGAATTAGTTCTTTCCTAGAGAGAAAATTTTACCTCGCGCTAACTTTTCAAACATATCCGGGATGTCCTGCACAGCACACGCTCAATGTATAAATTATGTTTGTGTTGTCTTTTTCTTAAAATGATACTAAAGAAGTGTAACTTGAGTTTTATATAAGAGTTTATCTATTGCCGGCCTTCTCTTTTTTTTTCTTCTTGCGTCGTACGTTCGAGTACCTATATAAAAATTTCTTCTTCAATGTACAGGCCAACAAAACGTTCAGATGCCTCCACGTCCGTCGAGTAGCCAGTCGGATGGTAGTGGACCAGCACCGCGCATGAGTCACTCTCCAATGACCACTCAAGGTACCGATTTTACTTCTTTTCCTCTTTTCGTCTCTGCGAAATTTATTCATTGTTTCCATGTAACGTACCACGTTAAAGTTTTGTCAATAATAATAAAGTAAAATGGTCATCGGTTTCAGGAGCATACCAACAGCCATTGGGTCCTTCACCACACATGCATAGCTACAAAATGAACAGCACTGGTCCTGGTGTAGTGCAACCGGGACCCGGCTCGACGGCTCTCGGTGGAATCAGCCCAATGGGTGGTGGGATGGGCTATGCACCTGGTGGAACAGCTGCGGGTCAGCCTGGAGGTTATCATGCACAATCTACGTATCCACCTCCGCGTCCTCACATGCAGTTTCCACAGGGATATCCAACGCCTGCAAACTCGCAACCACCACCCAACAATCAGTATCAGCCTCCCAACAGACCCAATAATTTAGTACAATATCCACCGTACACGGTAATAAACATTTAATTTAATCAATAATGCGTAACAATGATTTATTTCATCGTCATATTGATCGAAGGTAATCGTTCTCCATTGTCTTTCAGCATAAAATGGGCTTTAACAGTGTACCACCGGGAATGCCACCGAGTCCGGGACCGCCGCAAGTTTATGGTGCTGGTGGTGCGACCGCAATGGTACCGCCAGGTGCTCCGGGAGTGCCCGTCATCGGTAACATGGGACCGCCTGCGAGCTCTATGGGTCCGCCACCGCCGTCTCCTAATCACATAAGTAACCAACCACCACCGCCTACCAGCTCGGCGGTACCACACTTACATACGCCGGCGGCCACGCCGCCTCTCAATCACGAGGGCAGCCCGATGCCACCGCCGAGTACAACACCGAATTCACACCCCGCGTCAGTACCAACTCCCACCAGCCACAATTCCGCAGATCTCACGGCTGAAACTTCCAATGACAGCGGTATAACCACGACCGCTTCAGGTGATTGAAAATCTTCTTAAATCAAGTGAATTTTGTCTCTTTATCATCGTCTGCGCAAATAAATAACGAACGTGCACGTTTTATGCGTAGGTACGTCAGCTATAAATGTTATATCTACTTCGAGTGGTACTGTGACGTCTGTAATAACAACAGGTCCAGACGGTACGTCTCTTGATGAAGGTTCGCAGCAGTCGACGTTATCTAACGCATCAGCTGGTTAGTATTATCTCTAAATCTGTTCGCTTGTGTTCGTGCGGTTTAATCTCGTAAAACTCCGGCCATCGCGCAATACGGGGATCACGAGTACAATTATTTTAACCAAATTTATTATAAATAGCCTCTGGTGAAGATCCAGCGTTTACACCAAAAGTGCGGAAGGAGATGATAGGAGGATACCACAGCCATCCTGCGACACCGCAAAGCACCGTTCCGTCTCCTGGCGCTGCTAGCATTAATTCGATTCACGAGGAATATAACGAAATGAACAGTCCTGGTGGTTGGCCGCGTCCTCCTGCTAGTCCTGTACGTATCACCTGCATGCACTTTTATACGTAATACACATTTTCATGTGCTAAATTAGCAGTTAACTGATTACTTCAGATGAAGTTTGAATGCAATATATATTATTTGCATTTTCAATATTTTAATATTTTACAGGTGTTTAACAGTCATGTGCCTCAAGACCCGTACAGATCTAAGGTTACTGTTTTTTCACTACGAATATTTGTTATATTGTCAAAATCCCTTTTGCACTCCACGCTTTAGGCATTTGTCCCCTACACTAACATTTCTTGCTTGGCACATGCATCATATTAATATCCCTGTATCCATAAAAGCATTAAGTATTTCAATATAACATATGTATTTAATATATTCTTAGTAATCTAATTTCTAATTTGCTTATTAATATTTTAGAGTATATTATTTATTTTTTGATATTACTAATGGAACATTTTTATTGAGCAGACGACTGCAACAGCACAATAATTAACTTTTTTTTTAAATTGCGAAAGAATTATGATATAACTTACGCTTTAACAAAGGCTTGTCTACAATAGCTGTAAGAGTATGCAGTAAGACAACAGTAAGTTATTGACTAATGGGATTTTTCAGTTTAAGAATAATCGACTGTGGTCAGTTTTTACTGCTTATGTCTTACGGCTATTGTAGAATGGGCTTAAATAATATAGTGATATATCTCCACAAATATTACCACAGATTATTAGTCTTACATAAATTTTGCAGCAACTCCAATATGATATTACGCGGACGATTTATCGAGACTATATATATTGATGTGCTTATTTCTTGTACTCGGTATTTTATAAGTTTTGCCTCCTATTTTGTTTCTCCATATTATCTGCATAATAACAGAATGTTTACTTAATAATTACCGCATGCATTAAATTACTAGGCTGCATATTACGTATTGCTCTATTCCATTTTTTTAGTTTTTCCAATGAATGTTAAATAAGAAATTTTTTAACGTGCATTGGAGGAGAAATAGTTCTCGAAATCTGTTTACGCTCTGTGGATTTACTTGATATAAATGTACATTTTACTAACCGTAATAAAGGATATATTAACAACTGTATCAATTAAAACGTTTACCAAATAGAGAAAAGCAATATACAAATATCCAGATCCAGCATTATATTTATGCATGTTATATCACGATTGGGTACGATTGGGATTATGTTCTCGCAGCTTTGCAAGAATAATAATCGTTCTATGTTTTAATTAGATCAATAATACACGACGAGACATTTCTGTCGCAAATTTACATATTAATAAAAGTCCACACGAGATTCTTTAGAGTATGCTAAAGTAGCGTAATAATTGTGCGACTTTCAGAAGACAGATAGTCTGGCAAAGTTATACGAAATGGACGACTCGATAGAACGAAGAACTTGGCTGGACAAGCTGGTCAACTTCATGGAAGAGCGAAGATCACCGATCACCAGTTGTCCTACCATCTCCAAGAACCCCCTCGATCTATTTCGGCTTTACCTCTACGTGAAGGAGAGGGGGGGCTTCATGGAGGTATGCAAGGTGCAGTGTAGTTCCATCTAGCCCTTGGTGTCTTACATAGTTTTTGTATTGTTTTTATGTATTTTTACATTCTTTATACTTGCTCTGCACACTGTACACTTTTGAGGTGTCTTATGTCGATTACTCCTCGCTATCGGTGCTCGATGACTCAAAGTTTTTCTGAAGTTTGCATCGAGCACATGACAGAACTTTGACGATTTATCGAAATCCAGATCTGAAATTGAAATAACTTGTATCGAAACACCTCAGAATACGCTTTGTTTTTACATCTATGTTAAATTGTGCATGATGTACGTATAGTTGTATTATTTTTGCTATTAGTATCCCTTTCTCATAATCTGTGTCTGAACATTGGGAAAAGAAAGAAAAAGAAAGGCTTAACATATCTTTTCTTGAAGTAGTTGTTCAACAGTCGAATATGGAAACACCCTGATCTACAAACCTTGGTGCTATATGGAATTATTCTAATAGTCACACAGCGAAGATAAACTTTTAATGTCGAAATATTACAATAACGGTAATTCGTTCCGATTGTACTCTGTGTATTTCTCTCTCGTTCTTTTTTTATTTATTTATTTTTTATTTTTTTCATATTTGCATGCGTTTAGAGACTTCGCCGAGTCATATCGATATCAAATCAATTTTTTGAGACTGGTACCTCAGGCTATAGAACGTCGGCGATGCCTTTTGTATCATTGCGTTTATCTATTTCTTTTGGACATGCAGATCTTTTTTGTCTGTGTTTGAGATTCGACGTGAACGTGCTCTTTCACGAGCAGTAGTAAAGAACGCGTGTGTATAATTTCCTTCTGTAGGTGACGAAAAACAAGACGTGGAAGGATATAGCCGGCCTCTTGGGCATCGGTGCCAGCAGTAGCGCTGCTTACACATTGCGCAAACACTATACGAAGCATCTGCTGGCATATGAGTGCCACTTTGATCGCGGGGGTGTGGATCCGCAACCCATCATCAATCAGGTCGAGGCGGGCTCGAAGAAAAAGGGATCTAAGGGAACTGCTTCCGTACCATCGCCGGGTATGGACTGTTACATATACATATAATTTTATTTCTCTTCGAAATTTTGTTGTTTGCTTGCACAAAACTTTCTTGTATCAAGAGACTTCTTCTCGGCTAGAAAAGGAACCGTTTGTTCATGCAGGTTCTTCCAATTCTCAAGACTCCTTTCCCGCTCCTGGATCGAGCAACGCTTCCATGGACGGTTATGGAAGCTATCAGGGTAGTTACGCGAGCGGCACACCCGGTGGCCCATCGTCGGAGTACACGCCGCCGCCACCTAGGCCACCCAGTCAAAGCAGCGCACCCTCCGCCCATCAAGGTACGTCTCAGTTTACAATCCCTTAACTGTACGTGCCATTAGATTTATTTTTACATCTGTTGATGCCGTACTTATCGAATACATTTGTTTTGATCTCAACAATGAGCGTCGTTAAGAATTTTACGACGAACGATTTTGTTTTTAGGGATACAACAGGGTAGTTACCAGAACACGGGTTCCTATCAGAACTATCCGCAAGAGCAGTACATTCGGCCGCAGGGAAATGCGCTGTCTCAACAGGGAGAGTTTAGTCAACCGTACTCGCCTAGAACGCATTATCCTCCATACGTACCCGATGTCGACAGGTGAGAGATATCACCGTCATATTCCGCTATAATGTTTCGCGGAGAAAATCATTCATATATTTTTGTCGCGTACAGGGGATACCCAGGTGGTAATATGCCGCCGAACAACGCTACTGGACAGGACATGTACAGATACACCGGCGGTCAACAAGGTCCCGCTAGCTATCCCACAGGAACACCTCCTAACGCGCGGAGTAACAGCTATCCGTCGGGACCGCAGGCTCATCCGGCCGCTGTGCAACAGCAGACGGCGACCAGTCAGCCTTCCTCGCCCTCGCAACCGCCGACTGTGTCGTCATACTCGTGTCCGCAAGATTACTATCGACAGGAACAAGTAATATTCGATATTTTTATATTATCTTATATTGTCCTGTGTTCGCGAGAAATTCCGTTTAATTTTTTATCGCTCAATATGTTTTGTGTGATTTGAAAAATTTTCATAAAGTAATAAAGTTAACAATCTTTTAATATCTGTCATTACGTTGCAGAGTGGATACGGAGCGCCCGGTGGAACTCAAATATACACTGGAAGTGGCTCGGCTAACAAGAACATGCCACCGCCCCCTCCGGGACCCACTCAACCTAGACGCCACCCAGACTTTGCCAAAGACCAACAGTATCCCCAGTATAATCAACAACGACCGGCGTATCCAGGTGAGATACTTTAATGTCGATAATCACATATTATTATTGCTGAAGAAGCTTTGCAAGTTAAGTGAGAGGACTTGGATCGCAATTAACCCAAGGAAATGTAATTTCTTGCTGCAGGATGGCCAAATACAACTAATCAGTACAATAGTAATAGTGGAAACAATAGGGTTCAGTACCCAAGCCAACCGGCGCCGTCGCCATCGCAACAACCGCCACAGCAACAACCGCAACAAGGATCCCAAGTCGTCACCGCTGCCCCAACCCCTTCAGCGGTTGGCAGTATTGCTAGTAGTCAACAATGGGCCAGCCAGCAATCGAACAGGACCCCATCTCAGCCGTCGTTGAACGCTATACCGCACCCACCTCCACCGTGGGATCATCGCTACACGAATCAACCGTCCCCTTTGTATCCAACACCCGGGAATCATCAGGTACATTCTCTTCGCAAGTCAATCGTAATTTAACTCAACGCGAAAGCGTTGGATTCCAATGATAAAAAATTAACAAACGTTATAATATCTGTTCTCAATCAACATATCCCATACTGTTAGCATATTCTTTAATTAATTGTTTTGTCATACGTATTGTGCGGACGATCTACATATACTTGTTTCGCGATATATGTCATTTTATAATTAAAATGTTTTGTAGCCAAACGAGGTATCATCGTATTATTTTGCGCAGACTCAACTCGGAGTGAATCCCATGATCAGCCAGCAACCGACGTCAAAGAGAGAAATGACATTCCCTCCTGACAGCGTAGAAGCGATTACACCTCTTTTGTACAAGCGACGAAAATTGACGCGCGCTGACGTGGCACCAGTAGAAGCTTGGCGCATCATGATGGCTTTGAGATCTGGTCTACTCGCCGAGAGCTGCTGGGCCCTCGACGTATTAAACATTTTGTTATTCGATGATTCTTCTGTGAGTATATTTTTTTGCTATTGCAATTATTTTAAAGGCAGAATCAACGACTACTGAAGAAATTTATAGAAAATTAAAGAAATGAAACATACAACGAATAAAAGATATATACAAGAATTATTAACGAATCATAATACGATTTATATATATATTTTTTTTTTGAAGACCTAATTAACATAAAGCACAAGTAAAATTATAAAAGCTCCATAAAAGAACTTGTAAAATATTGTTATGTATAGTAACAGAATAAACATACGTATATGTGTAAAAAATATTTATAAATCTTTCGTTTACAGGTCAGTTATTTCGGATTGACACACTTACCTGGACTACTGGACGTTCTGCTGGAGCACTTCTCGCGTTCTCTCTCCGACATGTTCGAATCATGTGTAAACGACGACGATCGCTATTGCCAGGCCGCAGACGGTCCGGAGGTAGATCTCGGCGCGGTGACGCGCCCGATCGATTCGGAGGATCGGACGAAATTGCTGTCGACATCGAATTATACGTATCTCTCGAGGAGAGGTCGCCCCGTCAAGATCGTCCCTCGGGATGACGATCTCTTCGTTTTGGACACGCGGAGGCCTTGGGATCATCAGGAGTGCGAGTCGGAAACCGAGCCATGGCAAGTCGACACAAATGCGACCAAATATATCGTCACGTGTTTTCAATCTGAAGTGGGCTCGGTGCCTTTCGCCCGTTTGCTGAGGGACGAGAAACCGCCGCTGTTGCAGAAAGAAGTCGACAGCACGGATCTGAAGGAGGAAGCCAAAGCAGACAACGTCGGTGGTGTCCACGAGACGCTGGACTTTACCCACAAGTCCGGCGAACTCGGCGACAAGCAATCTAGCAAGGATAGTGGCGAGCGCAAGCATCAGCAGCAACAACTGGACAAGAAGAAGAAAACGAAGACTCTGAGCGACGTGCTGTCGAGGATCAAGAAGGAACCCGTAGAGATGAACGATCTCACGAGGGAGCTGTTCGAGAAGAAGAACGACGGCTTCAAGAAGGATTGCGACAGCGAAGTGACGAAAGCGAACAACAATATGGGCGAGCACTTTGGCAGTGATGTGTCGAAGAACGACGAGGACTCGTTGCCGACGCAGAATGGATTGAACGAATCGACGGCTGCGACGGCGGCGGCACCAGGCAACATCGACAACACCATAGACAAAACAGAGATCAAGACGGAAGCGACGGAAGAACACGACCTGGAAACGACCAGAGACGACAAGGAGGGACCAAGATTAAACATAAGAGATCCGGCAGGAACGCTAAAGCGACGGAGGATAAGCGACTACGAGGACGAGAGCTACTCCAGGGACGAGGCGAGTCTCTACCTGGTGACGGAGACGCAGGACAGCCTGGCCCGTCGTTGCGTGTGCCTGTCGACGATCCTGAGGAATCTCACCTTCATCCCCGGCAACGAGGCGGAATTCGCGAAGAACGTTACGTTCCTCAGTCTACTCGGCAAGCTGTTGCTGCTCCACCACGAGCACCCGATACGGGCGCAAAAGACGCGCAATTACGATCGCGAGGAGGACGCGGACTTTGCGGACTCGTGTAGCAGTCTACAGGGCGAGGGCGAATGGTGGTGGGACTTCCTCCATCACGTGAGGGAGAACGTTCTCGTGATGGCCGCCAACATATCCGGCCACATGGACCTGAGTCAGCATCCGGAGGAGATCTCGCGGCCGGTGCTCGACGGCCTCCTGCACTGGGCCGTGTGCCCGGCCGCGCACGGTCAGGATCCCTTCCCGACGGTCGGCCCGAACTCCTCCCTGTCCCCGCAGAGACTCGCGCTCGAGGCGCTGTGCAAGTTATGCGTGACCGAGTGCAACGTTGACCTGGTGGTGGCGACGCCGCCGTACTCACGATTACAGAGATTATGCTCGGTGCTGACCAGGCTCCTCTGTCGCAGCGAGGAACAGGTGCTGCGCGAGTTCGGCGTGAATCTGCTGCACTTCCTGTCGGCCGCGGACAGCGGGGTCGCGCGCACCATCGCCCTGCAGACGCCCTGCGTCGCGCTGCTCGTCGCGTTCATCGAGCAGGCCGAGACGAGCGCTCTCGGGGTCGCCAATCAGCACGGTCTCGCCGCGCTGCGCGACAATCCCGAGTCGATGGGCACCAGCCTCGACATGCTGCGGCGCGCGGCCGGCACGCTACTCAACCTCGCCAGGCATCCGGACAACCGAACTCTCCTTCTGCAGCACGAGTCCCGCCTGCTCGCCTTGGTGATGAGCCAGATCCTGGATCAGCAGGTCGCCGCGATAGTCGCGCGTGTGTTGTTCCAGTGTTCGAGGGGCACGTAACTCTCTGTCGTCGGTCGAGACACTATTACGCGACTCGCGCGGATATGTTGTTAAATAACGGTGCCGACGGTGACGACGATGAGTAAGACGCACGCGACACAGCGACGTTGTCGCGGTGGTGCGACGTCGCGTACGGACGGCAGTAGTGCTGTGTAGTCTAAAAAGGCGGGCGTGTGCGGGGGAAAAGCGGGAGATATAGACGGTTATATATCTGACGGAGAAAAGAGAGACGAGGGAGGGACTTGAAGATTGACGAGAGGCGAGAAGAGAGAGACACGCGCGCGACGTGATACGAGTGCACGAGTGAAGGAACAAAAGTGCTGATGAAAAGCCATGGCAGCGCAGTTGTAGTTTTATATCGATTAAACAGGAAGTAAGAAAGTTTAATTATTGGTGTTAGCGTGTAGGTATACCCGATGCGATCTCCGCCCGTTGGTATACCTTCCCCTTCGATGAATTGGAATAATATCGATAGTGTAAGATATTTCATAGTTAATGAAAGGAAAAAAGGTATACACATACACATAGAGAAACCACACGTATTGACACGCAGGACACACACGGTATATCCATATTTACAAAATATATATACACGACACGTGACACACGGATACAAACACACGTGCACACATACTTGCGCGCACGTGCGGCCGCGATATATAACATGGACACATGATATATATATATATATATATATATATATACACATACACAACACACACACAAATATATGCATACGCAGTAAAAAAAAGAAAACGGACTTTCAAGAGACAACGGTCAGCTGCATAATAATATATATACCAAGAATCATGTCGGCGAACCTTAATGGTGCGATGTGGAATGATATATCGGATGATATATATAAATATTAAACGATAATATAATGCAAATTTTTATATTTGCATGTTTTGTGCTGTAATTAGCGAGTAATTAAGATATTTTGTAGATAACACTTCCATTTGAATCTTATTCGATTTTCGTGCTGCGGCTACGGTGGCGCAAATATACGTTTGCGGCTGTAAGGCCGCGGAGAAGTCTCGATTTTAGAAGCACAGGCAGAAACTAGAACTGAAGAAAGACATTGCTAGAAGAGAAAAAAAAATAATATACGTGTGATAAAGCCGCTGATTGAGAAGGAACAGTAGCAGAGAGAAAGAGAGCGTGAAAGCGAGAGGGAGAGAAAAGGAGCGAGGAAGCGTGCATGCGTGCGTACATGTTTATGTATTTGTGTATTGCGTGCATGCATGTATGTATCTATGTATGTATGTATGTATATGTTTGAGAGGTTCAGCGAGAGGAAGAGGGAGAGAAAGAATGGAAGAAAGACGGGGAAGAGCGGTGGCGAAGGGAGAGAAAGAATGAGAGAAAAAATGTTTCGAGATAGAATGCGGGACGACGGAGATGCTGTAGCCCCCTTTATTCTGAAATCGTTCGGGCCGGGCTCTGTCCCTCCCCATTCTGGAATCCCCTTTCGATACTCTTACTCCTGCAGTAGCGGAACGCCGTCGTACGGTCTTCGCGTTCGTCCCATTCGCTTCTCCTATTCTACGTACGGTTAACGCGGCAAAGCCAGGCGCGTTAAACGGAAGCGAGAGAGGAATTCCAGTTTACAGGGGAGAGGCCAGCTGTTCCAGAATAGAGAGGGGATTCAGAGTAGAGCGGGCCTAGAGCACACATGTCCGCCCATAAGTACTTGTGTGCGTGTTTGATATGTTCGCGCGAGTGCGATACGCGCATACGGCGCTTCGACAAATGGGGGGTCCCATATGTACGCGTATTGATATAAAAGATGGATTTTAGAGAAGAGAAAATGCGTGCTGCGTGTTTGCGCGTGTATGTATGCACGGAGGATGGGGGTGCCGGTAGAAAAAGGGGTGGGGACAGTGTCTGTGAAAAGAGAAAGAATACACAAATATAGCTTGCGAAAATATAACTGATCAATTTAGGTAGTCACTTAAATTACCGTTTAATTTTGCAATAATTATTTGAATTCCTAGAAGGTTCAGTAAATGTTTCCTTTTTTTTTTTTCCTTTTTTCAATGGCTTCCTTTCGAAAAGAGATTTGAAAGTAGCGAATCTAACTAACTGCAGTCTTTTTGGAATAAACGTATTTATAAACGTAATTAAACGCCGTTGTGATAACAAAAAAAGAAAATATAAAGAAAAAAGAACGGACAGGCGGAAGAGGAGGAAAACCAACACTGTAGATGCAGATGAAACTGATTCTGGGCGATAATGTAGAAACGAATATATTAAAAAGATAAAACAAGAGGATTTTTAAATTTAAGCTCGATCGTGCCATTAAACGATTCTAATGGGAATATATTTATAACCAAGATTTTATGCTTTTTCAAAGCGCGCATATACGTTATGGTAAAACTAACAAATACCGATTGTCAGCTTGCACATATTTTGACGATTCTTATGATACATACATCTAATTGTAAACTCCCACTCTCACGAACATTTACGCAGCAGTTGCAAGGAAAAGAAAAAGAGAAATAGAGAGAGAGAGAGAGAAAGAGAGAGAGAGACGCATTCGAACTCGTCGTCGCACACCTTCCACTGGTATACTTCCTCGTTTCGTAGAGAGAATGAATTTAAGAGAGACGAAATGACGATTTAGTTTTCACATACGACGTGTAGCCGTTTAAAACGACTCGAATTCTTGCGAAGACATACGATTTAGAAGCGTGTTGAGATAAGTTAAACAGAACACTTTCCCTGGTCCCAGCTTCTCCCCGACCCCAAAGTATCCTATTCTATAGATATCTAAATACATGTAGCTCTTAAATTATTTACTTTAGTTCGAGTGGAGATGCCTGTAAGTGTAATTTACTAAGACTTTTTGTAAATAAATTATGAAATAAACTAGACGTACTTTATCCAAGACGAAGATGCGATCTGACTTTGGCAAGATACAATGATAATAATGATAAATAATAATAATAAAAAAGTGTAGGGCATTAGAGAGACATATATATATAGCGTTTTTTCTTTTTTTTGTGCATTCACCGTATAGACTTTTATTACGCCGAACTAAATATGTAAATACACTGATCTCTTCATCCTCTTTGTTCTCTTCTGTTTCCTCCTTACGGTGGCCTCGTCAACAAACTCCACATTCTCATTTGGAACAAATGCTGCTCTCCATGTTCAGGATCATTGCGTTGTTCATTTTGCGACACAGCCATTCCAGGATGTCCGCGGCCTCGCTCTCCACATACCAATCTACCATGGACGACGACGTCTCTTCCTCGGTCTAGGAATAAATTTAATGCGATCTTTAATGAACATCGATCGATCAACCCTAGAGTGCCGTCATTTTTACTCTTGATATCCTAGTGTTGAATTTAGAATTTGAATCTGTTTAACGCGGTTGCGCATTTTTAATTAATTATTCGAGCAATCTAAATTCTCTGTATTTAGACAATCATGATTGTGTTAAATCAGTTTTGGGGGTAGATTGGAATAGTTACCTCTGTTATATGCAAAACAAGTTTGTTCTTGGCGATGGTTGGTGGTGACAGCAACTGATTAGTCTCTAAAGTCCATTTCACGTTCCACGATCCCCATGCATTTGCTTTCTCGATGTAATATATCCGCCTGAAAAAGATCCGAGGATTTATTTCTTTTTACATTTCTGGATCAGAGGGAATTAACGCGACAATAATTTTATTCGTAAGATCTTTTGCCGTCGATATTGAAAGACAATATTAAAACACAACGCATCAGTGAATTCGACTCATACTGTATAGGTTCCGGGCTTAGCTAGCCTCCCTCTCTCGCCCTCAAATTAATCGTAAGATCCGTGGATAAAAGACGTTTCTGAGACATTTCGTAATAATTATTGTTAGACTTACTGCAAAGATACGAGTGTAATGTACTTCCCGTCGCTATGGAGCGCAGCGTGTCCCCAATAAGAATCGTTCTGAATGCAATGCCCTTTACTTATAGCGTTCAACAAGTACGCTCCCTTCGCTTTGTGCGTCGAGAACAACTCCACACCCTAAATAACGATATTAATTGTTAATGATACAAAGATGATTGGAAGGTCGCGGATTATCGTCCCGACAATACTCACAAAATGTGGATTAATGTACCGCGGCAATCGCATTCTGGTTACGAGACCCACTTCTTGCGCCCTGCAAGACAGATAATTCGCTTTTAAGATAAACGCCGTTAAACGCACGACGAGAGAAAATAAGTGCTGATAGAGCTGATACCTTTTTATCATGTCCGTTATTACATTCGAATAAGAGCTTTCCGCCTTGAACAGCATAGATGTTTTCTTTCCCAACGTTTTGAAGAAATATCTTAATTCTTCTCGATGAATGCCTGTCATTTGCAAGAGATTTAATAAAAACGTCGGAGCCGGAAATGAAACAGCAATGAGCGTATCAACAGATGTGCGCAGCACGATTATGTATGATCCCACTTACATCCACTCGTACATTACGAACAGCAACGATTTACTCACTGTTCGTCGACGTAGTGATCAAGCCGGAGGTCTCCAGATCAATTTCTGTAACGAATGAATGATCGACTAAAAACGCTGAAGGCGGCACATCTGGATTCCGATAATTCGTATCTTTCATCTGAAACGAAATACAACACATGGTTTCAGTTCCTATTTTCACAAAATATTTCTACGAATACCTATGAGTATTTTCAACGGCAAGTACCAAGAGCCAAAATTTTCTATCAAATTGAAGTTTTTCTTTGTAGCCGACGATTCAATTTCTATTGGACTTTACTTAATGAAAATGAAGAATTTTATCGTTAGACAGTTAATGTCGAAGATTAAAAGCTCGCTACAGATACGAGCTACTTAGGTTTTTCGATTAAGGAGCGGCTAAATTTTTAGTTCCTCTGCACAGCTTTATAGCCGTACGTTTACCTTGTAATGAAGTGTGTGACCGTCGTGGCCGCTTAAAAATGAGGCTTGCATACCGTCGGGCGTAGCATGTCCCAGCTCGCATGCGACCTCGTGCGCCAGCCTCTCCGCAGACTCGTCTCCGCACATCAATAACTAAAAATTCACCGTAAATTAGCGTCGTGTTCAATAGAAAAACGAAAGATGTATCATTCGCGACGTATATCGTTTTTGCTTGCTTACCAAATCCGACTCGCAGAAATTGCTCCCTGATGACTTAAAGTTGTAGCCATACTGATTTCCCAGGACGGTAGTTAAGCGCACCAACACGTGAAACTGTTCCATAATCTGCGCGACATAAACGCGCGAAAGATGCGAGAGGAATCGCTCTCTGTTCACGGCAATGAAACTCTTTCGATAATCGAGCAATCTAAACAAGCAAACAAAATCATGAAATTTACTACCGCGCACCTTCTAGTTATATCAAATTGTAATCAATTAGCTCACCTGAATTCAACGTCCCTCTCAAACGTACCCTTCTCTGCATACTCGAAAATAAATCGAAGAACATTGTTATAACCGTCCACATTGCTGAAGTTACGCGCGTTAAATCCATCCGGGTTGGCCAATAATTTCAAGCGCAATACCATCGGGGAGATGTATATCTGTTCTATTAAATGCCTGCTCTTGCTGTTTGTGTCCTGCGATTCATACGTGTAAATCAATCAAAGTCCATGTATTTATAATGTGCCTAAATTGCATACGAGATTAGGCATTACATTATCAATTTTGCGAAGCGAAGGAACGCGCATATTAGACACATCTCTCCTGAGTTTCGCGGCGATCGAGTGTTTAGTTTCCGGTGTCCTGGGTACCAAATTGATCAAGGAGCAGAGAAAGGCCTCTTCTAGATTCAAATTAAACTCCCTGACGATGACACATATCCCTCTGGAAAAATGTCGTTCGAAAATTATCATGAAAAATGTCCATTAACAAGCGATAATGTCATAAATTTGTGCACACGCACTTGTAAATAATGCTCCTTAATTTGCGTTGTTTTAGATACGAGAACTCCAAGCAATGTTTCAATCTGCGGCTTCCAGCATAATTCACAAAAGTCTTTTGCAAGTTGGGATACAGAACTACCGGAAAGGTAGTTTCGCTCAATTGATTATCGATCTGCAAGACGGAGAAATTTAATATATATACACATATAAACGTATGCATATATGCATATGTATTACTCGTATACCTGTATCCTGTGAACATATCCTTGCAAATAACAAAGCGTCGTGGATTCCCTGCAATGCAACCAGATACCTGGCGAATACGTCCTTCGTAACTTGCCGAAGAACGGTTTGGTCATCTGCATTTTTGTGAAGTCAACCTGCAAAAGATTTGGAAAAGTCTGTTAGAGACGTGTTTTTGTTGTGCAATACGCAAAAAAAATAATCACAGTTTACAACACATAGAAATATTATTCCTTTCTAAACAAGATATAGTCTATATATTATTTAATACATATCACTTAAGATGTATTTATGTAATAGATAACACAGTCCTCTATATACTTTATTAATTACTATAAAATCGAACGGAATCTATAACTCAAAGTTCTCATAATAGATGACATGTTCGCAATATAGTTTTAAAGATTGACATTGGACGTACGTCAATGAAATTCTCGAGCTGCGCCGTCTTCACCGAATTCGTGTATTTATTTTCTAACCAGGCGCTCAGCTCCAGCGACAGATTTCTCCATCGTTTGCTAAAGTAAAGCTCCCAATGCGCGGTGGAGTCGATCACACTGGCGTACAGCAACTCCCGTCTGGCGTTATGCAAATTGGATTCCTGTACAACCTACGAAAGAGAATAGATTAATCTTTGATCACACATCTGAAACGTTAACGAGCAATACGCAGGATCGTTCTTCACTCACAACGCTGATTCCGATAGCTGCGATTGACAAGAATATTTCTCTCTTGCTCGCTTCGGGATCGATAATGCTCCTCGCTTTCAGGTACACGCTCTTGTGCTGCGTGAATAGCAGCACACGTTGTTCACCTTCCATGTAGCTCACCCAGTAAACCTCCGCTTCATCCTGATGCATATCCTCTAACGTTTGCGACTTCGTCTCGGTTTCCGCGCTGGGAACGTGATTGACACCACTCGTGTCCTCCGACCATGACTTCGTATTCGCCAGTGACTTGGGAGTGACGGAAGAATGAGACACGCTGTGGCGTCGTTCGATGGTTACGAAGGACACCTTTTCGTGCCCGCAGCCGTCCTGAAAACAGATGCAAGTGTTAACGTCAAGCAATAAGTCGACGCAAAGAAATTAAAATTTTTCTAAAAACTAGATTGAAAAATTAATCTTCCTTAGGGATCAAAGAATGCAAATTGAAAAATTTGAGCAAAAGTATATTAAGTTAGAGATAGAGATATTTTCTTCCACTACCGTCTCGAATAGCGCTCTGTAGCCGGCCGCGTTATTATTGTAAACGTTCCAGATCAATTCTCTGGTCTGAGTAGGATCGTCCCAAGTGTACAGCAAACTTTGAAACGGTTTCAGCAGCGCGACTTGGCCTAGATCAACTTGATTCAGCTTCAGAAACAATTTGTCGCAGAGATTATCCACTCTCACAGGTATGTCGCCGGTAACGTATCTCCGAAATATTATGCGGTATGGAGCACTGACGCCGCCTTCGATCTCCACACATAGCGCCGACTGCGAATTATGAAGTTTTTGTAAGAAGCTTTTAAGTTACATAAATTAAATGAAATTCTTCTTTAACAAAGACTTTCATAAAGACCACTTCTCCATAACAGGCGATCACGCGTTTTTATCTTACCCCATTATCCATTCTCAGCACAGTTTTACCCACATGCGTAATACCGAAGTGTTGCGAGACCAATTGGCTGTTCCTCCACTTTATTTTCATCTTCATAGACTCAGTGGCGGGCCAGAACGACATCTCTTGCCCGGGTAAGAGGTCGTTCCAGAGATCGGCCTCTTCATTCTCCTCCATGAACCTCAAGGCCCTCTTAGTTTTGTTGCAAATAAAGAAGTACGGTAGAAACGTTATAATCTTCGTGAAAATCGGCGACAAACGGGAGCTCTCTATCTCCGTTAAGATCTGATACTTTCGTCCGCGTTCGATATCGCGACATACGATCAACGACATCGATGTGATCCCGTCCAGTCCAAATGGCATTGACCATTCGGATTGATGGGCCCTTAATCGCACCATGCTCCTTTTATTGTTCTTTTGGGAGAACACCATTAACTCCTCTTCCGGCATTTCGTACGTTATGTGAGAATGGCAATCCTAAAAAAAGAATGTTATTAATAAATCATGTATTTGTTATCGTAGGAATCAGGCCGCGACGTCGTTTGGCTTACCTGGATAAACAACGGCAAGCCAGACTTATTTATTATCCAATACTGCGACTGTATAATGATGTTCCAACTGAGAATCTTGCACAATTCTAAGCACAGCAAAAAAGGCTTCGTTAAGTCCGACTCGCTGTCTGCAGACATCAACACGAACTTGCGTTCTAGATTCATATTTAGTTTTACCGCGCCCATCCAAGACGTGCCTAAATAGTTGTGTACCTATATAAAATTATTAGGACGGTATGTAATTAAACGATGCAGCGAAATACATTCATGTACGACTATAGCTTCTTTCGAAAGATGATTCCACGTACCTTGAAAACGAACTGTACGCTATTGCTGTGATTCAGAGAGTGCATGTTAATTTTCTCCCCGGGTTCGATTTTCACCTCGTAATTGATGCCAGGTATACCGACATCGATGACGAAGGGTAATTGATTATTGAAAATAACAGGTGGTACGATATTTATCAAGTAATTCGGCACTTGACAGCCGGAGGGACGAGTCATTAACGGGAGTTCCGTGCATATCGCCCTGACACAGAATACATTACGATTATTGTCGCCTTTCGCCTCGCAGCACACGTCTTTAAATGCATTTGCTGTACCCCTTAAATCTTTCCAATAAATCCCTTCGTCACTGACTTGATACTTCCTACAGATAATATATCCGTTAGTATAACGTACACATTATCTTATTTCTCTTATAAACAAGTTCGTTGCCGTGATACTTGAGATTTTACTTACTCTAGATATGCAGGAAGAATGTGTATCGGGCAATGATACGCTATGTATAGAGGAATGTTATAAGTTGCGTCAGGTTCTATGATCGCCATTCTCACATTATGATCAAAAGGATTCGTGGTTTCGCCGGTTAGCGTCAGGCCCAATTTGTCTATCACCGCTTTCTTGTAATAAAGTCCCAACGCATACGAGGTCTCGTTTCGAAACTGAAATACATAGTGCGATCAGCGAAAGATAGGAGCGACGCTAAATGAGCGGATAAGCGAGATCGCATTACCTGTAACGGAGATCGCACGCAAATCGTTCGGTGTAAATAACTGTTTATCGTCGCCTCTATCACCAGGTAATAACGAACGTCGTGTCTCACCGGACGAAGTGATACGAGATTACGCGTTTCTTTCTTCGGGCAGTACACCAACACGTCTTCGAAACCTGCGTTGAGCATAGAAGACTGATTTGTATCTGTGTATTTATGACTTTTGGGGTATATTTGCGCAAAAGTTACCTTCAAATACGACACGAAGGAGTTCGCCGGTTATCGATTTGTAGATGTTGACTGGCGAGTCAATGGGGAAAAATTTACACTCCGATACGATCAGAGTGGTTTCTTTACCGGCCCACTGGGGACTCGTGAGATCCGTCTGTTCGTTCTCAGGACTGCTGGGTACACTGACCGGTGAGCTACCGTCGTGAAAACTGTACGCGGCTACGACGCGCGTGTCACTGTTCCCGTCCACCTGCTCTTGGACAAGCAGCTCCACTCGACTCGCGTGACCTATGTCGTTCAGCACGGTCAATTCCCGCGCGTTAGTGGGCACAAACGGGATTCCAACCCTCGCCTGCGTGAACGCGTTCGACATCGCGTTCCACGTTGCGATCATGTCTTGCGTTATGGTAATATTAATTTTCTCCTCCGAACATAGAATGATGTACGGCGCGGTGAGAGTCGTTTTCGTCGGCGGACGTGCGACGGGATTATCTATGCAAAAAAAGTACGATATATTAAAACATTAACATCAACAGTTAAGATTTAATACGTTCGCACGAGACTCCGAATTTACGTACAACATTCAGGATTGCAGTCTAGTATCAATTCAAATTCCTCGTCTTCGTTCGTACTCGAGTCGTCGGAATCGCTTTCTTCGTCGTCGCTATTATTATTGAATAGATAACTCGAAATCCTCGTTAATTTCGTATCGCTCTCATCATCGTCCGTGTCAGATTCATCCTCATATGTCACGTAGGTTTCAGGATCTGTTTATTAAAAAAAGATATTTTTTTTACTTAAAAAAATCCGATGGACCAAGTAACACTTCTATGCAGTTGATGGATGAATAACTTCACCTGTTCTTGTGATCGAAATCATATCAGCGTCAGGTCCAATAAATGTCATATCTGCCATATCCTCCCCATTATATTGCGCGTATCTCTTTCTCACTTTCATCGGATCTTGCTTTATGTGATGGCAAGGATCCGTCCAATTGGAGTTAATCAGATTCGCTTCGCCTCGATATATCTGAAGAAATTAAATTGCGGACGGTACAAAAAAACTATGTTAATAAATAATTAAATGCATATATACAGTGCGGTACGATAATATTTAGTAACCTTGATAGTGAATTCCCATGGTTTATAGTTTGCGTCATCTTTCGTGTAAAACTCCACAAATGGCTCCCAATTCTGGCGAGCCCTATTGTAGCAGAATGCGTGAAGTTTTACATTAGATTCGAAGTGAAAATTATTACGCCAATCATTAACGGTAGCGGTGATGATAGTCTCCATTTTCATTACTGGAAATCTTCCTACGGCGTTTTCCATTTCCAGCAATAAACATATTAACACGGGTCTCAAATTAAATGTTACATGATCGCGTCGACGACGATACAATTCCGTTTCGCCTAAATAATGCATACAATAAAAATATAAATTGGTGTTTAAATGGACATAAACAGTTGATAGAATTCAAATAGAATACGTCTGCGATGTATGTGAGATGTGTGATTTACCTTCGTCGGTTTTCTTGTACGGTATACTAGAAACTTTTCTTGGGGTCCAAAGATTATTATGCGCATTTGCATTCTGATTACTGCCGTCGTCTGGTTTCGAATTAATGCTATTCAAGAAAGTCGATGCTTCATTTAATATCTAGAACATAGATATAAATAATATATAACATAATCAATTCAAATATAGTTTATATATTTAGCAGTATAATGTGATTTTTAACTGTTTCAATACTTTAAGAAATAAATTCAGTCTTTGTTTTAGCCTCTAGATTTCGTAATTAAAAATTACATATTTCAGATCCAGTTTAAGTTACATAATACTTACGTCGATAAAAGTATGGATTACTTCCGCCGATAGATGTATATTAATACCATTTATAGCAACGGTAATTTCCTCATTACCGCAAGACAACTTCTTTTTACAAATTTCTACATCACAGGGACGTAACAACCAACACGGTGACTCGTAATTCCCTTGTCCTTTAGTCTTGGCATTGACGTTAGTCAGAGTGCAGACTATCGAAGAGGACCGGCTATGTCTACTACTTTCGATAAACACTTCCGCTTGCATTCGTATCACGTGCGTGCTACTCTTCTCCAAGTCGCCGAATAGAAAGATATCTGGTTTTTGTATTCGAATTGATATAGAAGTACCTAAACATTAGAATTATTCATTTTGTTTTCTTCATTTAAGATTGTACAGAGTTTTACATATAATATTGCTACTAAATAGAAGAACGATTTTTATATACAACATATGCATGCACATAGAGAAACTACCTGGTTGCTCCTTAAAATATTGGGAGCGATTTAATTTGTCAATTTCTGCGTTTAAAGCATTCCGGTTCTTGATTGAAATCAAATAAATTTGAAAAATTAATTCGATTATTAATATTTATAAAATATTTTTAAGGATAAGATAGAGATGTATGTAAAGGAAAGAGTGCTTTAATATAGAATATTAAAAATCTTCTCATAATGAACTAATTATTTGAATAGATTTATATTTACCGTCTGGTTATTATTATCATATCCGTGGTTGATAATTCCTTTCTCTATCTGTTCGCCGGGTAAGGAATCTAGAAAATAACGCCCCAAGTGCATCAAGAAAGGCACAGACAAATTAATTCGTATGTCCTGAATAAGAACGTCGAAACACTTTTCCTCTGCTTGAGTACGACTGTATGTGACGTCGACTATAGGAGACATCGACACAGAAATACAGAACTCCAAGTTCTTCTCTAAGGATGTTGCCGGCGATTGTATTATCCTAAAACGAAAAATTAGATTATGATTCTCGATAGCATTCTATCGCTCTAACTCTCAGCGGTATACATGATTAAGGGACACAATACCTCTTCTCAACGACCGAGTCCTTGCGAGTGTCCTGCAATAAACAGCTTTGCAAAGACAATTTCATTTTCAAACTCTTGTCGCTATAAAAATCCCAAGTGTTTATAGTTTCTCCGAAACTCAGCTTACACAAACCGTGATTTAAATCGCGCACAGGAGAACTCAACACCTGCAATACAACGTAATAAAAATAATACATAAATAAAAATCTACATTAATATTTAAGAGGGCATTAATATATGTACCTCCTCTGTATCCATAAATAAATTTAATTGCAATCCCTCCAACGCAAGTTTTATGTTAACTTCGCACAGTGCTGTTTCATTGTGCGTTAAGAAGTTTTCCAGTTTCTTTACCATAACATCGTCGTCGTGGTTGGCATTCTTTTGGGAATCTTGCGCTGAAATTCTATCTTCGGTCTCACCGATTTTCTTAAGCAACGGTATTTTAGAAATGTTATCTTGCCACACTGATATGAGAGATTTGAGATCCCTCTGACTTAAGTTTATATTTACGACATCAATAGCTCCTTGCATATTGAATAAACCATAAGTTTGAAGTTCAATAATACTACGGTATTCTGTTTTTCTCTTGATATCCAACTGAATTTGTATAGGTTCGATAATGGGTTCCTGAAATTATATCTATGTGATATTATTTCAATTTTAACAATCTGCCATAGCAACCAAATCAATTGAAATGTCTAATTTTACCTGGACTTCTAGATCTCGAGTTAGAGTCATAATGGCTCTAGACACAGTCATGGATTTCAATTTTACCAAAATGTTATCAATTATCAATGGATTGCTATCGCTAGCGGTCATTTTGCTCGATTGTACTGACTGCCCACTGTTCTTAAAAAAGTTTTCAACCGATAATATACCTGAAAATATATTTTTTAATAAAATTAAAAGAATTTCCTCTCAATTTGCAACCTGTGTTTGCTTCGAGTACAATTTTTTACCTGTATCAAACACCAGGAGACTTGGGGCATCTTTCTTTTGTGGCAATAAAAAAGTAGGCCCTTGTATGTCGATAAAAATGTGCAGTTTTGTCGCACTCTTCTTAAACAGTTCAATCCCTCCAACGAATTTATTTTTCAAGTAATATAAGAAACGAGTATAATACGTGGAAGTAAACGGTATTATGAAATTCTGTAAAGACAGCTAAAATAAGTATCGATAGCATTTATATCAATAAATATCGGGTGTATAAATAATAAATATACCATACCCGTAAATCATAGAGAATTTTAGAAATGATCACACAATTTATTCGTCCAATGGAAAGCTTGAAAGTGCCATCTGACATCACATCATCTTGATTTGTATCGATATCCGAGCACTTGTATAATCTTGGTGTGTGTCTCACGTATTTCAGGTCAAAAACCTTATCTTCGTCGGTCGTCAAAATCTTTAAATAAAATTGAAATAGATATATGTATATACTTGTATGTATATAATACGTATGCATGTTATGCAGTAAAAAAAAGATTGTATATGTTACTCAAGGCAATTACTTTGGAGTAAAGCGTATCATCAATCAAATCTTCAGCGAGTATGCTCCTGAGATGTGCACGTAACACCATTCTCTCGTTCGCATTGTAGATACAATCGTTTTCCAAGCCCAGAATCTTAATTTCCATTAAATCTATATCCTTATCGCAGAATCGCACTACTAATGAGCTGAGTCTGGTTGAATAATTCAGTTTAATTGCGCCTGAAAAAGTAGTAAAATGTAAAAATTAATTCATGTTACCTTTGTATTTAAAAATACTTTTTATATTTAGAGCATATATTTGTACCCGGTGGGATGGGCGGATCAGTGTTCCTCTGTTCCCATTTCATAATATTACTGCATGTCTTCTCGGCGTACTTGAATAAGAGAGTATCGTGACACACGCTAAAATTAAAGAATTGATGTTTTTATACAATATCTAAAACGATTAATTTTTTCTCGCATAAAAATTGTCTCACTTACGCTTTAAATTTATGCCAATAATCTTTCATTTTCAACAATGCGGATCTGTGAAAGTTTACGTTGATATTCAGCAGATTTACAACCAACGAGCGTTCGATATTTTTGAAGTGCGACTTGAAATCGGGACAATTTGATTTAACCTGAAGAGAAAATCGATGAATATTTACGAATTAGGGCACCGTAAATCTTCATAAATTACCTTACGATACGACACAACGAGGACTTCGTAGGATTCGTCGGTGGATATCAGTTCCAGATACGATCCGGTAACGCCAGCGTTTGTCTTATCAACCAGAAAAATCGATCCAATGCCAAACTGAACAGCAACACCGTATTCCATTACAGCCGTTTCATAATACAAAGTATGCAATCTCAAATTTAAGTAAGGCTGTTCTCGGCTATCTGTCATATCTTCCAGATTTACGGAGAACTAAATTTCGAATCAATATCAATGACACACGTCTCTTCATAGGATAAAATATGAATGTTTAATGAAACTATATTTACCTCTCCTATGGCAAATCGAAGTAACAAATTAATGTGATTGCACGGAGATATATTATCATCAAATCCGGACAAGTTGATCGTTTTAGATAATAATTCCAAGTCCTCTTCACTAACTTCCGAAGAGACGACACTCCTATTAAAAAATTGGAATTATTTTATCGAAATGCATACAATATTTAAATATCTACATGATATATAAAATCATTACCTATCAAGCTTTGGTACATTAGTTACAACTTCCTTAATGACAGATTTAAAATCACTATGCGTTATTGTGACAGATGGCAAGCATACACTGGATTGTACTTTCATCAATTCTTTCGTTGAAATAAAAATAATACTCGACTTTCGACCGGAAATCGAATTTTTTAAGGTAGCTTTATACTTCTCAATGTTGTTTTCGTATACTACTAGCAATTTATTCAAAAAATATGTCAATAGTCGTAGTTTACTTTCCGATAGATTCAATTTCACGTTTGAAATGTGTACATTGAGTTTTGTCCTGTGGAATATTGTACGTTGAAACAATGCATAAACAGAGGATTGTGGCGCAATTAGGTGGCATATTACCGTGGTAGTTGACGATATTCGGGTCTAATACTGTATGAAATAGTCACATTTGCTTGCAGCTTAGGTAACAAATGATACTCCGAGTCACTCCGTTTCCTCGCCGACCGCCAATCGTCGCCTGAATGACAAAATAAAATTTGCGCGCCGGAGAACACCATATTGAGTCTGTCGTAGAGTAATTCTTCTAGCTCCATAAGAGTGGCATCTTCCAATTGCAAATTCGTTGCTTGAAGCTCGTTGGTCAGCGTTATGTTACCGAGATCCAGAACGAGTATATGCCCTCCTCTACAAAAAAAAATGTAAACATAATATATAAAACAATATTTGTGTGCACTCTGTCTTTTCTAGTCCTACAATCGTATGTAGTAAACGTACTTTTGAATTGATCCGTGTTCGGGAAATATAATATAAGGACTTTTTATATCTATTTTGAAGCTGATTCTCAATGTCTGCGAGACGATGTCGTCCACAAAGTTCAAATATCTTCTTTTGACGCAGTCCCACAGTCTGTATATCCCGCGAATCGTATCGTGAAGGTAATTAGTGTTAAATTTGAAAAAATTTATAATTTCCACTATGGCAAACTGAAAAGCAATTTAAGTCAGGTTTACAGAAACTATAGACAAAATATTATTTAAAGAAATATATAAAAGCATTATTACATGATGATAAGTCACTTCGATAGCTTCCAGCTTTACGGCTACTTCAAAAATAGGATCCATATTCAATCCATTTTTCTCAAAGTCTATCGCCAAAAAATATGTGGACACATTCCCTGTCACACATAATAGTTATAATTAGTACCTCTGCAATAGAGTTTATAAATCGCTTACAGAGATAAATAGGCGCATTACCTGTTAACACATTATCCACTGTAATCAGAGGAACCAAATCGCCATCAGTTGATATAGCTTCAACTACGAAGCTTTCAGCACGAACAGATATCTTGAAAGCTAATAACGTAGGCCGTGCCTCAATACTTGTCAGAAATTGTGTGACGGTTACGATCAACATTTCTTTGCCTTTGCTTAAGAGGCTCAGACAGCAATTTGCCAAAGTAAAGTTTAACTTGTAATCTGCAAACAAACCAAAAGATTCACCAGATAAATTTTTCTCAAGTATTTCTTATAACAATTTTCTGTTAATTGGTATTAAATAAAAAAGAGAATGATCTAAATGTGCTTACCAATCTGTTTTAGCGTCTTTCCCGACTTTATCTTTGAAACAGATGAATTTTCTGTTACACCGAGCAATGAGTTTTGATGTTCATTCTTGTTGCATTGATTTGTTATATTTTGTGCTTGATCGTTATCCGGTAATACAGTTTCTGCATTGACATCTTCCGATGGGCTCATTGTTGTGATTTGGCACTCTCGCTCAATATCCTTATTTCTCAATTCCTGTCTAGCGTGCTCTCTCGCAATTACGATATTTAATATTGTCAAGTTGTCTTCGTGTTTTTGCATATCCAGCTTCAACTCTGTATCGTTTGGTCGTTGCAAACTTTGGATGCACGCCTCTTTGTATTTTCTATAATTTTTTCTGTGATTGGCTATATGCGACCAAGTATACGGCTTAATATAGTGATTCAAAACAAAATTATACGCATATTTCCACCAAGACGACGGTTCCTCATATACGCTTTTCTCAGGACGATATTTAGCATGTGGCCTGTAGACATCGTTAATTTTTAATCACTAGTTTCGTAATTATTTATTAAAAATATGTCATTAAAATAAATGAAAGAATATTAGGCGTTGCACAAATTCACCTGTTAATAGTAGCACGTAACAAGGAGTCATAAATATGACAAAACGTGGCGTATTGCGCTTCGGATAATTGCATCGCTACATCCTGCAGTACAATATCGACTAACATACGTGAAGCTTGCGTTTCTGTACCCTTGTGTATGATGACTTTAATCTTGGCCGTGAAGGGCTTCAACACTTGTGAAAAAAAGAATTTCGTTAAATACAAGACGGAACTTGAAATAATATTTATTTCGAACACAAGATACCGATACTCCGTCATCGACAAATAATATCTCAAACATACAAAACTGAAACTCCTTGTTCTTCATTCCGAATGTCTGCAGGGCTCGATGCATCGTGATCTTCCATGCGAGCAAAGTGGACAAGTCCCAATTACCCTGGACATTTATACAGGATTCAGTGTCGTGATCCATGTACACACTGAGCGATTCCGCGCGTATAAGCTGGTACACCGTTTGCGAATTTGTAGCACACACCCCGGGCTTCCATTTGCTGGAATTTATTAATTCTTATGATAATGGATACGCACACACAACCGAAAGAAACGTGACAATATGCATTATCAAATTACTTGTTGGTAGTCGTTATGGATATACTTTGTATACATATACCACAGGCACAGAGGAAGTTGCGCAATATTTTCTCTTCATATCTAATATGTACATTATTTATAGTAATCTGAAAGTTCTTCGTGACTGACGCCAATAGACCATCAAATAGTTGGGGAGGTAGACCTATAAAAGAAAAATTATATAGATTAATTTACAATTAGATACACATCAAACTGAAAAGCTATTTACTATTTATTACTGATTACAGTTACAAAATTTTGATAATTTCTTCTCTCTCTTTTTCTTATATATGAACTTAATTAATATGTAGACGAGATATAGACACTAATCAAATCTTAATACAAGTGAAATAAATCTCTAAATAAAGCATTTTATAAATAAGATTAAAAATGTTTAACTACCAGCTCTAAATATTTCATCTTCCTTAAGATCCTCAAGTATCTTCTTCTTTTCCGCTCTCATCAAACGTTTCTGTATCTCCGGGTCGTATGGACCGGATAATGCAGGTACTGCTACTGCGTATACATCCTTAAGAAGACAAAGAAACATTTGTCATTTATACTTTAATACACAATATAATTCTATTATATATTATCTATTATATATTTAACACAATATATTATATTATTTTATTATTGCGATATATAGATTGTTCAGTACCTCTATGCATATCACAATGGGTTGCGAGAAGAGTCCAGACCATGGTATTTTCAAAATAATTTTTCCTATCAAGCCGATCTCTACTCTAATAGGTAATCCCAATTGATACTGCAAAGACAAACGCGTCAGGGATGTACATATACATATTCAATTATATTTTTAATTCTTTTTATTGCTTCTGAATTATTAGGAAAAAAAAAAAAAAAACAGAGACCATACCAGAGCCTCCGGTTTCAGTTTCAGGTCGGTGAGGCACGTATCCCCGGAGAAAATACCGACGTTGAATTGCTCCGTGTCCAGGTCCTCCACGTACCTGCCCAGCAGGCGGTTCAAAAATGCCGCTATAGCCCCCTCGAACATCGTCGCCGTCGTCGTCGTCTGCCTTCGAGGACCGTGAACACCGGCTGCCGCTTTCTCTATCCGTCCCGCGAGTCAGACGACGGGATCATATGGGATCGACCTGGTCCCCGGTCGTCGTCATAACCTCCTCGGGATTGTTGCAATTCGCAAAATAATTCAGTCATGCGCGACGCCGCGCCGCTGCAATCCTTATTATTGATCTCGAGTCTCGGTCTCGCCGCTGCGCGACGCAAGGGCAAGACGCAACACCCACGACATCCCCGTCAGTGAACAACCGTCTGCTCCAGTGCTCCGCGGTCTCTGCGCTCACTCTACACCTCTTAGGTTAACCCCTTTTGCACGTGAGGAAGGAAAAGTAGCGTACAAGGCACCTAACCTCTTCACCCGAGAAACTTGAAAAAAACCCCTGATGAAGGAAAATGGATACGTAGCACGTGCTCGGAGTTCGAAGCACTTTCCCCCAAAATTCCGATTAACTTGATCGATGATCAAGCTGTCAATGCAGGTTAACTTTAATCTGTTTTGTCTAAATTCTTAGAACTAGGAACGAACATAAGTAAATCCAACTATATCACATAAAAGTTAAGAAGTTAAATTTTAAACTATATTATCCGTAATCCTGTAATTTTCTTTTTCATGTGTTAAATTATGTAAAAAATGATTTTTTGTGATAGTGACATAATAGTAGGTATAGGTATTAATACACTTGATATAAGTTAATTATCCCAAAAATTATTCGGGGTTTGATCAGTCATCCTTAGAATTTGATAGAGAAAAAATAAGGGAAAAACAAAGATACATATATATGTATATAGAAATTAGAATCGTAATGTTACACGTTATTATATGATTAGAAAAATTATGTGTGTGTGTAGATTTAAAGGGACCACATTCTTTGCACCTACTCCCATTATCTGCACTCGAAGGAAAAATTGTTGGATTATAATGTTGAAACTGGAATTACAAAATAATTGACTTATATAACATGAATATATTAAAACAGAATTATTTTTCTGATTCGGCTGATCAATACATTTAATGCTTTTTAATACTTTCTCTTCTTTTATTTGTTGTACATAATACATATAAGGAAATAGGAAATTTTAATTCGGCAAAGCTCGGCAAAAGTTTGCAAAATATGTCAAAGTCTTGCAAATATAATGCATGAAATATATTTTTAGATGAAACAACAATAAATATATGTATATACAGTATGAGCATTTATTATCATGTATTGTACAAGACCGATAAGGCTTCAAATAAATATTTACAATAACGGTCGTGTCATGCGTTACCTAATAGCCATTGTTATAGATGGGCATCCAATTCTCTTTAAAAATTTTCTAACATTTTAATCACTAAAGATTCGTATTGCTTCGAATATACATACATATGTCCGAAACTATTTTCAACTGCAGCTTCGAATACATATAACCAAACTGCTTTAAATTGTTTTGCATATATGTATTCGAATTACATTAACCCTCTGTCTGTTTGTTTGTTTTTTTTTTTTTGCACTGTGGAGTGTATACGTGGGTCTGTCACGTTTAACACTATTTTTCCTTACTTTAAAGTATTTAGAAAAATCTGAAAAAAATTCACAAAACATCTCTGTCTACATATTGCAATTGACAATTTTATAGTCATTTTGACAATGATCGTTTATTTAATATTGTCTGGCAGGCTTGCAAGTTTTACAATTACGAGCAGATATCATTTTGGCTCGAACGCCACAGACCCACGTATACAGACAGAGGATTAAAATATATATCAAGTGGAAATTTCTGAAAGTTTATATATATACCTTTATAAAAAGTCAATCAGTTAATCAATCTTGATTGTGACATACTGTCACATTGCATGGAGCCAATTTAACGATAAATCATCATTGACTTTCAAAGTATATTCAAAACTTTAAAAACTCAAATGTTAATCACTCTTGAGATTTCTAAACATTTTAAAATATTACAGATTTGCAATTATTTTTTAATTTTCAATAATATAGAAACCACTTAGAATTTACATCATATTTTAGAATTCAATGTATCTCCTGCCCATTGTTAGCCAACATGTTAACAAAATATGGCGTACAAATGTATTAACTTCGCATAAAGTATGCTCACAAATACATTCGAAGTTACTGAACAATGTCCTAATCAATAATAAAATACAAAAAAATTAGAAACAAATGTAATTGGATAAAGAGCGCTGCGTGTACATTGTCGTCGAAAAATGCAAATCTTTATATGTATATACGCTTTTATTTAATCATATAGAAATAAGACGTGCAATAAATTCTGATGTAACATTCGTTAACTATAAACAAAAATAAGATCGCTGATTTTTACAATGCGCACTAATCTATAATAATAATAATCTATTCGCGAAGTCAACTATATCGCCTACCAATTTCGAACCAGCTTCGTAAATAGAAAAAGGCATATAAACACCATCGCGGATAATCGCGCGATCGCGATCGCTAGATAAAGGTTCGATTTACGTGGCAACACGATGATGTTTGGTCTCGCCCGTGTTTGGATCTACAGTGACCTTCTCCTTGACAGACTTTATTGTAGAAGAGGTACCTAAGGAAAGAGAGTTGATCGATTCGGCGAGTGGCAGGAATCTACCGTCGGCGCATTCCTTGAACAATAGCTCCTTCAACCGCTGACCCTTTTCGTTCTTGCTGTTCGCGGATACCTTCTCCATTGTCAGCGTTAGCAGCTCGACGATGAGATAGGACTCGGGCTTGTACAGCCTCGTGAAGTGTAGCTTGATGTGCTCACCGATATTCTCGTCTTTCCGCGGAATGTAGTCGCAATGCGGGCACGGCGGCGTCATGCGCTCGATGCCGTGACGACGCTTGTGCGCGTCCATGACGTCCTTGTCGCTGGTGGAGAACGGGCAACTCTGGCAGCGTATCGTCTCCGCGTCGGCCTCACCCGTCGACGAAATAATGCCCTTCTTTTGCATCAATAAAAAACTCTGCTTGTCCTGATTAGAGGGTTGTATCGCGGCGTTGTTATTGACATTCGACGCATTGTTAACGGAAGACAATACCGCGAGCATGTTAACAGCAGTGGCAGACGATCGCAAGGACTTGCGCGACGATTTTGACGCAACTATGTCGGTGATGCTGTCGTTATCGACCGAGATCCGATCGTCCTCGAACTGTCTGCGCGATGCCTGCGCTTCCGCGTTCGCCTGGTGTTTCTTCAGATGCTGTACGTAATTCGCGTAGTATTTGACCGAGTAGTCGCACGTGTCGCAGCGATAACGTTGTTTCGCACCGTGCAGGGTCAAATGAACTCTATATTGCTCGCGCTTTTCAAAAGCGGACGGACATTTGTGACACTTATAGCGCTTTTCCTTCAGACGGCCGTTCCTTAGGTAACCAGGATAAACGAAGTTTGGATTGCCGCGCATAAAGATACCGAATTGCGGATCCGGTGACGACTGCTGTGGCGACCCGGGAGAGGACGTCGGAGCAGAGTCGGCGGTGGTGGTAGTAGTGATGGTAGACGGTACCTCCGCAGTCACTTCGGTGGTTTCGGTATGCCGCCGATGCACCGCTTGATGTTTCATTAGATTTTGTGCCGTTTTCGACGAATAATCGCAGTCATTGCACTTGAACCGATTGTTTGAACCGTGAAGCGTCATATGGTATTCCAAAGCATCCAGTTTAAAGTAACGAGCCGGACACTTGGCGCACGTGAATACCTGACCCCCGGGCCTCTGAACGATCGTGCCGTTGATACTGTTGTACGAGGCATTCGCGTTCTCGTTGATTTCAACGACGATCCACGCGACGTTCGGCACGCTGTCATTGTCTTCCCGATTCTCCGCCTCGACGCACGCTGTTGCGGGCGGTGGATAACGCTGCGAGTGGCCGTACAGGGACAACAGATACTTGGTGCGCTCCTGATACTCCGTCGAGTGCGCCTTTTGATGAGCCAATAGATGCGCCGGCTGGCGCGCTGCATACGAACACCATTGGCATGAATACGCCAGTTCGGTGGTGTGGTAACGCAAGTGGATACGCAGCTCTTTTTCGCACAGAAACCGTGCCGGGCACTTGCCACAGCAATGCACCAGACGCGAGTCCTGCAGATCGGGCTCGGTGCCCAGCACGGGAGTGTGCGCCATGCCAAGTAAAGTGGCCAGATCGCTCACCTGTTGGGCATCAGGTCGCGTCTCATCGACGAGACAGTGAACAGTCCCGAGAGATCCCGAATGCATTTCTGTATGCGCGATCATGACCTCACGACGCGAGCAGGTGAAGCTACAATCCGTGCAGGCGATCAAGGGACCGTGAGTTGGCATGTCTACATGCATTGTCTCGTGGTCGCGAACTTCCGCACGTCGCGACGAAACATACGGACAATGGCGACACTTGAGCATCTTCGTCAGGGTGCCATCTAGCCGCGATACCCAAACCAGCGGAGCGTCTGAAAAGGCACGAGTGTCCAGGAGTAGCGACGGTGGTGGGGGTGGTTGTGGCTGGGCTCCCGCGATTTTTGAAGACGCCGTTACGTTGCTGCGCGACGTTATCTGAATCACTTGTTCTATAGACGATTCGTCCTTCGTTTGAGAAACACCTGTAACAAACGTTTAGATTACAACAAATGCCCAGTGTACGAATTGTAAGAATTATACAAATCGTACGAACGGACGAATGTACATTCGGTGCATTGTGCAACTTGTAAAACTTACCGCTTTCGGAAATTGATACTTGTTGCGATTGATTCTTGGAATTTGAAAACTGGAGATCTATATTATGCTGATGCATAGCTGCCAGCTCTTCCCCGTGGAGCCTAGCGTGCTCCAACAGTTCTCTGTAACACAACGAATAGAGCAGCTGTATTGCATGTTGTATCACACCATTGCTTATATATACGATATTATACAACACGGATATGTATATTATAAATATAAATGTCATAACATCGTAATCTTTTATTATTGATAAAAATTAGAAAATTAGCACGTATCTCTTAATGTCACAAAAGAAAATAATTGATATTTTAGGGTTAAGTCATACATTTAAAAAAAACGGAGCGTTCATGTTAATAAAGCAAGTTACCAGCGACACATACGCCTTTGTACTAACGTAGTATGGACAAAGATAGCATTTAAATATAGCTTCTAAGTTCGGCCGATGGTGCATCCTGTGAAGAGACAGAGTGGCAGCATCCGATGCTGAAAACGGACAATCCCCACAACCAAATGGATTCTGCGAAAGATGAAGTAGTGCATCAAATTAGAATGAGTTAGTTACTCGGATACAAAATTTGAAAGCAAAAGAAAGATCTCACATTATTCTATATCAACTTCTTACAATCGTGGTAACAGCTGTCGGACGGACAGTTCGTGGAACTTTTACTATATTTTTAAGTCTAAATTGCTCGCGCTATAATATTTAACTATTTTTACTAAGATATTATTTCTGTTTTTCGTAGCATTTCTCATTTAAACTCTTATTCGCGTATAAGCGCGACAACTTCGACCACTAAAATCACAAGAAGTTATATTTTACGATACAGAACTTACCCTTTCTTCGATAGACTCGTGATCAGCAGATTCGTAATGAGATTTAACATGTAACAACACGTTATTTTTGTTAGTATCTCGATAATTACAACGTTTACATTTCCACTGAGTGCGTTTACTCTCATCCATCGCTGGAGATATGGAGACCGCGCCACCACCACTAGGGGTAGTGAAATGCATCGTGATAGGAGTATTCTTCAACAGAGACTGCCCGCGACTTCTGATTTGAGCTGCTTTGAGCGGTGGCGGAGGTCGCAGACTCACGTCTACGCTATGACTGTTCTGATTTGCCTCGCTCGACGGTAAAATTGTGACTGGTGATTGTGACGACGAACCAGTTATCGGAACGTACTCTTTATTGCCCACGATCAACAACTTCGTCGACGATTCTTCCGAGTTCGTTTCCTCTATGCTACGCTGCTCCATGCGATCCTCATCCCACGACTGCTGTTCTACCTGAAGCAGAGACATTGTGCCGTGTAAACGGAATTTCACGCGTGGAACGCGTTAGACGAGATGTCGGATGTCATGAAATACGTTTGTCAAATTACAACATGAAAAATTTTGTATCGCGCTCATGATAAACCGGCGAACGTTTCGTTCGATTTTCATACAGAACTCTCGAAAGCATCGATCGAACTTTCGTAGGGAAAGATAGGATCGATATCCTTCGTCTATCAATTACTAAGAATATGCTTATAACAAGTGTCACAATGCAATAGTGATCAAGCGCCCGTGCGCCGTGGCCAAATTGTGGTGCCGAGATTCTTTCATCGTACATCCTTTTCACAAGGCACGTAATGGTGTTGCTCGTTAAAATTATCGCATCGATGTGAGATATAAGGGCAATGAATTATTCTATGTAACTGAGATTCATTATTTCACCTGTGCGAGGTATTTGTTATATTTGGAATAATTCCGTCGACCTGTCTCATCCGTCATGAGCACTCTGGCGCTCGTATGCACTGCGTCTTTAGCCGCTTTAAGCTTAATATGTTTTGTGATGTCCCATCGCCAGTTAGAACGATACGCGCACATTGAACACTCGAACGGCTTCCGGTTTAAATGACCGACTATATGTACGTGAAAGCGACTTGCGGTGGAAGCCCAAAACGGACAATGGGGACATTTGAATACCCGCCGCCCACTCGGATGTGTCGGACCACCTTCAAACTGACAAAAGTTTTTTATCGTAATAAATAGAAGACTGCCAGTAAAAAAAACTAGAAATGAGCTAGTAACGAGCTAGATAGAGAGATGCTCGACATCCACTATGCAATATGTAAAGCACATTCTTAATAATAAATAAAAAGAAAAACAACGAGGCTCGCTCTAGTTTCTAAACAACGCTCACCATTTCGCGATACATTACATAGAGCTTCTTTATGCATACTCCTACAAAGTATCTTGTAGTCAAACAAAGTATCTTGTGTCAATACTAGCAATACCAACAACAACACTCATAGGTGTTTAACTAATTTACAGAAACGAGAAATTATAAAACACATAGCCAAAATAGAAGAATATCTACATAGCAACAAGAATTTAATTCATACAAGAATTCTCATAAATGCCTTCTACGAACTGTTCAAACTTCAGTCGCTTTATACAGACTTGACGATGACGCGACGTTCGCATCTAAAGTCGCGGTTGCGCAGTGGTTTTCTCTTATCGTATATACTTATTACAAATCATTGTTATCAAGCACCGTACCGGAGGTCCAGAAGAATTTAGTCCTCTGAGATTCGCGTCCCAATCCACGTGCGACGGAAAAGAGTATTCGTCACGGTACAAGGTCATGCGGACGTCTGAGCGATTCGTTACTTTCTCTAAACTACTATCGATGGACGGCGTTGCGTCGTTGCGCGAATGGCAGCATTGCATATGCGTATGGAGATCAGCGGTACTCTTGCAACGTCTTCTACACTTAGGGCAACGTGTCGTGCCCACGGATACGCTGAGCGCGGTGTGGTGTGTCTGTTTGTGGCAAGCTAGCTCTTCCATGCTACTAGCTTTAAACGTACACCAGCATTTCAAGTCTGTCTCACTACTTACAGCTACCTCCGGCACACCGTTATTAATCGACGTCGCTGTCGTCGTTAGTTTTTCCTTCAGTTTATCGAAGAAGGAGGCATTCTTTCTCTCAAATACACCAGCCGCGGTGCTGAGATTCTTCTTCGACGTCGCGGCCTAAAAACAGATGACAGCCAGCACCGATAAGACGTCACGTATTATATTTATTACCCTTATACTTTTCAAGAGGAAAGGAAACAACGTGTGTCAACCAACCTCCTTGTTCCCGTACATCTTAGCCAGCTCCGTATCTCTCGCGATTTGCGCCAGTTCAGGTCTCACTCTGACGCGCGGAACCTTTAGGAGGGTCGTAGGTGGACCGCTATTACCGTGCGCGTTATTGGACTTAGGGCTCGCTGGGGCTAGGCTCAGTGGAATCAACATTGGCAGTGGCTTTCTCGGCTTCGACGGGACAACCGGCGCGTGGCATTCCGCTAAGTGACGCTGCATCTCGGAATCCCAGGCTGTTATAAATTGGCAGCCTTTCTCCTCGCATTTTAACGCGATGCACTCCGCGCTGGCCAGGGCGCTTTTCTTAGCGTCTAACGAACGTAACGAGTGATCCGACACGAACGACGCGGAGGAACTGGCCGACGTGGTTGTACTTTCGTTTTTATTTAACGCTTCTCGAAAGTCACTGGCTCCAACCTAGCGGACATTAAATACGTTATACGACGTGCTTACGCGGTGCGTTCTGACGAACGAAATAACAATTATACGTGTATATATACGTGCTTATAATACCTGATTATAACGTTTTGGACTATTTCGTGGCTTACGTTCGAAAGCGTTCGTACTTTTGCGGTTGACCTGACCCACAGGTGGGTCATGATGATACGACTCATGCACCGTTAAGCTCTGACGGATATCAGCGGTAAAATTACATGCACGACATTTGAAAGCACCTCCACCTCCATGATTCCGCATGTGTCTTTCTAGATTCCACTGAAAAACAGCGTCAAAAAAGGCATACATATAATCTATATAGTATATAATCTCAAAGTGTACGCGCAAGCTTCCTTCGAAACCCTGGAAAGTTTCTCATACGCATTAAACACATCGCTGGGAAACCAAGTATAGTGAGGAACAAACCTTATACGCTGAACTAAAATCACAAGCCGCGCACTTGATCATCGGCATAGAATGATATTTAACATGCTTAGTATAACGCGCTCTGATGTGCGTCACGTACGCGCATTTTGCGCATCGAAAGAATTTTCTTTTCAAATGGTGCACTCTTTGGTGATTTTCAAGATCTTTCACGTTCACGGCGACATACGAACACGCAGGGCAACGATTTTCGACTGGACTGTGCCCGTTTTTGCCCTAAAAATTACAATAAAACATATTCCTGCGACCTATGAGCAATGTGTCTCGATATGATTGTTTTTTACTTAGCACACGTCGTTCGCTACGCGCTAAAACGAAATCGCGGCACGTGCGCAAAAAAAAATAATGCACGCAACACGGTATAACACACCGCGTCCCTAACGACGCGCGGACACGCGTAGCTATCGAAACCACCTTCCGTTTTTAAAACGGAATTGTCTCTCGATTGTCGTCGTGCTTTCCGTTTTAAAAACGGCCATGTTTAAAGGGAAAAAAAACAGAAAAAGAGAGGAAAAAAAATAAAGAAAGAAATTGTCAAAGAAGCACGAAAGAGAGAGAAAGAGAGCGTCAAACACGTAGCGTGACAAATTCGAGTAAATTTGGAGCAACGGCGTCCTCGCGGGATGCTTACCTTGTACTTGTGCTCCTTTCGCAGGTGCTCGAAGTAGGCCTTGATACTGGGCAGCGTTTTGGACGGCTCGCAGGTCTTGCACTCGTAAGACGCTTGCTGCTCGCTCGCCTCTACGTCGATCGTCTCCTCGGTATCCACCGCGACGTCGACGTCGACGTCGACATCGACGTCCAGGATCGTTTCTTCGTCCTCGTCCTCCTCTCGCTCCTCCTCCTCCTCCACCTCCGCCTCCTCGTCCTCCTCGTCGACGCTGGCGGTCATCGTCAGCTCGTCGTCATTGTCCTCCTCGTCCATCACGCTCGCCTGGCTCACAGCGCCGGCCGTGCCCTTCTTCGCGTCGTGGTGCCTCCGCTTCGCATCGTGCTCCACCTCGTGACTCGTCGCGACGGCCCCTTTAAGGTTACCTTCCGGTCGCGGTGTCGCGACGCCGACGGCGAGAACGGGCCCCGTTCTCGCGCGCCTTTGTTGCTGCGGCCGCGGTCGCAGGGCACGCAACCGGGGCAGCTTTCCCGACATCTTGGACGAGAGCCGCGCGCTTCCGCGCAGACTTCTTCGCTCGCCCTTGCCCGCCGCAGGAAACATGGCCGCGCGCGCTCTATACCTCTCTCTCTCTTTCCCTCTCCCTCTCTCACTCTTCCTCTTTCCGTCTTCCTCCGCGCAGGAATAATTATTCACCACGTTCTCTGCATCGTCCAGCGCGAGGCATCGTCATCGTCGGACTCTGGTCTCTCGCCACTCTCGCGCCTGGCAATATAAAGATTACGCGTACACTTATGGCACCTCGCTGTTTGTTGCAGCTCCGCCGTTACTGCTGCTGGCCGCGCGCGCTCCTGCTGCAGTCTTGCTATGCTTCTGCAGCAGAAGTTCCGCCACTGCTGCTGGCGCATTCGCGGCCGGCTCACGCGTCGCACGGCACCGACGACGACGGGGGCGACGACGCTTTCGTTCGCGAACGCCTCGACCGTGTCCGTCCGACGCCGCTCTCGACTCTCGCGAGTCAAGAGCGATTAAAAACCTTTATCGGAGCGATACCGCGCGGTCCACCAATGGCGCGCCGCACCACATCGCTGGGCCGCTTTCCGCGTCGTATTTTGTTGCTGGATCGCAGCAACAATATTGTTTCTTTTTTTCTCTTTTTGGGTCGTCGTCGTCATCGTCGCCGTTAGCCGCCGTGGACGCTTGGCCCGAACGAATTCCGCCTCTCGCGTTACGGAAATACCAACCGGACGTACGTACGTGCCTATGCGTGATGCCTGCGTGCGTACGTCTGTTCCGTTTCTGGTTTCTCCTCACAATGGAAGCGACGCGGACATGCGGCAGCAACGGCAATGGTCACAATGGTGGTGGTCCGCCATACTTTCTTTGTCCCTTGTTTTTTGCCGCCGGGCGCCGACGGTGAAATTTGGAAAAATTGAAGAAAACGATCCCGCGCAACGATTTCCCAGAGCGTTCTCCGCGGCCGCGCGGCGTTTCCTCAGCCTCGCGCGTGTTCGATCTCTGATCGTCTTATTTTTTTTTTCTTTCCCTCCTCCGCTACCTCCTCCTTCGGCCGTCGCCGCTCTAATCGCGACGTCGCGCCGCGAGGCCGGATCTATCGAGCAAAGCGGGAGCGCGCGTATATTATTGCGATCGTTAATACTCCGCTATAAGCTCCGCGAAACGAGGAGGACGCGTACGTGCATGTATCCCCCTCGTCGTCGCGAATAAAGTGCCGAGCCACGCGAACGTCGTCGTCGCGCTCGTGAAATCGGGCCGGTCGCGGTCGCGTAACATCCTCCCTCCTTCCCCCCAGCAGCCGAGCGCGATTTTTACGGATTTTTACGATTTCCCGGATCCCGTTGCGACGACGGGGCGCGAAAAAAAAACCCTCGTCGCTCCGCGGAGCTTGTAGATTATACGGCTCGCCCTTCGCGCCTAGGAAACGCAGAAAAGGCGCAAGAAAAAGGGGGAAGAGGAGAGGGAGGGAAAAACCGCCGCGCAGACCTGACGTCGATACGGCGGCGACGGCGGCGGCCCTCGATACTCTCGCGCGCGTTCCTCTTCCGCTCCAAATATCAGCCGCGCGGACGTCGGCGCAAATATGGCCGCGTTTCCAACTACGACCGATCGGCGCTCGACGCTCGACGGCTCGTGCCTGCAGGTCTCGTTCGTTCCTCGTGGGACTTCCCTCGCCACGTCGACGCTTAAAAAGAACAAACGGTATGCCGCAATGCCGCGCGGCGGGAGGGGAGTCGCGGAAAAGCGCGGGCGGTGCGGCTGAAAAGGATGATGGAGTCGACGATGATCACGATCGTCGAACCCGTGTGTCGGTCTACCCGCGACAATCGTCAAGTTGGCCTTACGCGATCACGCGTAGATCGAATTTACTCAAGTGGCTCCCACGGCCGCGGGCGAACGCGCCTGACGCCTCTGCAGCGCGGCGCCATGATTAACCCCGGTGCTGCCGAGTGCCGCCGACCGGCGCTCGCCTGTGGATATCGGCCGTTATTATACGCGGAGGAAACGGAGGAGACGCTTTTATCCGCGATCCGCCGGTTTGTTCGAAGCGAATTGAACCCGGAATGACGATGACGCGAGGTCCGGCGGACGCCCGAGACTGGCTTTTTATTATAACACGTCTCACGCGTCTGTCCGACAAGATTTATATGCTTTACCATGTATACGCCACAGAATTTTCATTAAGCATAGAAGGATAAAGTATCATAAATATATGTAACGATAAAATATCATAGGCATAGATGATAAAATACTGTGCAATTAAATGAGATACGTCTTCATGGATAGCGCACTTCCTACTTTGCATCGTTATCTACATATTCATATCATTAAAAATTTTGTATTAGGTAGCGTTTATTTCTTACAAGTTTTTTACAAAATTTCAGTTGCGCCGATCACCAATGACCACCGTAGCAGTCAACGTGTTAATTATTCAGATACTCCTCCAAGTTACTTTAGTTACTCTGAAAGATGAATAGAGAGCACTCTAGAGGTCTAGAGCAAAATAATATATCACCCGAATATTCGCGCCAGTCTAGTAGATACATTTCCGACTGTTCTATCCTATGAATATTACAAATTTCCGATCCAGTTACCTATTAGCGTTTGTTTCCGCTTTTCTCGCCTATCGCAATTATCTCTTAGGTGGTGGAAGAGACTCTATAGTAATAATTAGATAGAACCTCGAATAAATCAATAATTTCGGATCTTGCAATTTAATTAATTACGCGTCTTTTCATTCGTTTGGGCTCCCAACAGTCTGCAATTGTTTATCTACTGTATCGTATATCAAAAACAGCCTTCATCGTTTGATTATAAACGGATATATTTCAAATCTCGTTTCTCCTCGCGATAAGATACCTACGTTTGTTTTTTTGTCTTAATAAGAACGTAACGATACGGCGCGTACTTGGTATCTGACACGTAAGCTGCGACTATACAGCTGAGCAGCATGGCGTTCTCGTGTTAGATTATCGACATGGAATTTCCAAAGAGGCGGGCCGCGGTTTTCCGGGATCGACGAGCGCAATCCCTTTTAATCGACGAAAGAAACGAGAGGTGCGTTATTCCGCGTCACGTGCCCGCACCGTCACCGACTTTGGCTTCGTCGTGTCCCGGCACGACGTCCGGATGAGAGCAGCGAGGAAAAGCAGCGAGCGCGAATGAATCCTGGAGCTGGAAAACCCCGATGGGCGCGCGCACATTCGTCAGATCGACGTGGAGCAGGAATCGTCGTCGGACGACGCGTATCGCGTTGTCTGGCGCGGATCGATCCGCTCGGGCGACGCGGACGGTTCCACCGTCGATCACCTGCGTTCGCCGTTCCGCGATCCATTCCTCCTCTTCCACGGGCGCAGCCCGTGCGAAAGTTCGTGTACAAAAAAAGAAATCGAAGGAATCAATTGGAGGCAGCCATATTGCGAGGCCACGGTTCCTCGAAGTCGGGGCCGGACCCTCGTCCATTTTTCGCTTTCCCAGAACCACGTGTCGCTCTTTCCGCGCGTTTTCTACATGCCCCCAAATTTATTTTCGACGAGGGTCAACAATTCGCGGGGATATTAATAGCGGCGCGCGACGCGCCGTCCCGAGATGACGTTTATAATTGTGGGCTTACGTGCCCCACCTGCGCCGCGCCGCCGTTCGCGGCGATAAATATTTCTCACGGTAGGTTATCTCGGTAGTATCGTACGCGATACGCGACCGCGTTAGCGACGACGGCAATTACCGTCGCGTCATCAGCAATGACAGCAATGATCGACGCTCGAGCAATCGAGCAGCTAGCCCTCCCCCCCACCTCTCGAGGATCCATGCACTAATCGTCGAGGCCATTCATTCATTTGTTCGTTCGTCTGTCGCGTTTCGTCTGTCGATTATTCCGCCTCAAATAAGTACCCAGCTAGCAAAAGTTTCTAAAAGGACGTCTTTTGGAGGCTTTTGCTAGCTGGGTATCGACGGCGATACGCGTAAAAGATTGTCGTCGCGACGCCGTAGCCGCTCTCTTCCTCTTAGCTTCCCCTTTCCCCACCTCTCAATTATGTCTATCCCTCTTTTTCCGTCTCTACCTATCTCTCTTCCCTCCCTGTCTTCCTCGCCGGTCGCCCCGCTCCAACCCGTTCTTGCCGAGCTCTCTTCCGTTCTCTCCTCGATTGCGCCGGCTTTCGATCGCGAATATCGTTCTTTCGTCACCGGCGGCGTCAGCACTAGCCGTCGGACTGGAGCTCGGAGCTCGGATGGAGCAGAAAGACTACGAGAAGGCCTCAGAAGGCGCAGCCCCGTCCCTCCTCCTCCCCTTCGCCGCGCCCTTGCGGTCGGCCGCGGGCCGCCGGCCGACTCGATCAGCAACAGCGGCGACGGCGACGATGGCTGACGATGGCCAAGTGGCGCAGCCTGGGCGCCATCTGCAATTCCGATTCCGTCATTTCCGTCCCGACACTGGAAGACGCGTGTCGTTCCTCTCCTTCTTCCCCCTTGTTCTCCCTACGTCTTGCTTCACCGGAAGTCCCGCTCTTGGGGCAGTGCCTGAAAAAGAAACTACTCTCGTCGTCCGCGAGCGGATGTATTGAAACCTATTATGTTTCTTTTATTATTATTATTTTTTTTTCAAAACGATCCATTTCAATCCCTTCTGATCTTGTTCCGGAGTTGCACCGTCTTTTTCCTACATCCTATTTTCGCATGAGGGTCCCGAGAACCCTCTCTTCCGTCCCCCGCGACGCTACCTGAAGACCTATCATTCTTATTGTTAGTCATGCACGTCTCGTGTCGTTTCGCGCAGTTATTACTACTACGTGTCTTTTCCTTCCTCGCGAACTCCGTGCACTCCGGACACGGGAGGAGCGTCTCCTCGCTCGTCGCCGCTGCTGATGCTTCTAGGCTCTCAGGGTCGCCTACTTTTCCGGTCCCGGTGGAATCGCGTCGGTGCGTCGGTTCGTCTCGGCAGTTCTCGGTCTCGCGAGCCTGCGCGAGCCGCGGAAGCATCGACACGATATGCCTCGCCGATATATCGGCTCCGAGGCGCGCTCGTATACAGGGTGTCCCAGGCGTGTCCGGCTAATCCGGAGCGACCGGAGCCCGTGATTTCGGTCGGCGAGAAGCGGCCGACGCGTCGCCGACGGTAGTCGTCGTTTATTTACCATCGTATTCAATATTACAAACGTCCCACGCGATCGAGCGGACGAAATAGGAATTGGGATGCGGCAGCTGATCTGCAACCCACATCCACACCCGATAATGATACATATTTCTATAAAACTCTTTCGCGAGGAACCCTTCCAATTTTCCTCGTAGGAGGAACAAAATGCGAGCTATACGTCATCGTTCGCAGTACCGCAGTATAATTTAAAACGTCGAGTAATTATCGCGGTAACAATTGAAGCGTTTCGCGAAAATAGCGAGCAGGAAAATACGCTACTTTTTATAGAAAAGAAGAGGGCGGGGGAGGGGGAGGGGGAGGTATTTATCTTTGGCTTCAAGGTTACGTAAGTTGCGGATGTTCCCGTTCCGATATTTGGGTTTCTTCTCCTTTCGGGACGGTAGACAGCGTAGTACACGTCACCGGACGGACACGTCGCGACGTGGCGTCGGAAGAGGCGACCTTTTCGAGCGAGGTACCGCGAGCACCGAGGCAACGAGCGCCGCGATAACAACGTCGATGTGTCAGTGTGCGTGCGTAAAGCAGTAGGGCGTTACGCAAACGCGTGCCTCTTACCTGCTTCAAGAGAAGCGTCGCGTGCACGCCGCCATTGGGAAGGACGAGGTCGGAGTATCGGAGCAAAGTCGGATGCGCGGCGGATGAACGAACAAATAATATACTGTCGGAGAACCAGGACCAACTCTGGTTAAATTTTCGCGATTATCAAAAGTGGGTCTGGGGATGACTGAGGAATACAGACGTTATAACTGTTTCATTGTCGCGATACAAATATTAAATATTTAATTATAGTATGTCGAAAACAGATTTTGCACAGTGCCTGCTACAAGCTTTGCAGCAGATATGTAATAATAAAACAGAAATATAATAATTTGTTAAAATAGAATGTATAATAATAAATAAAAAGTCATTAATAATAGGGTACTGCAACGATATTCAATATTATATAGTATATACCATTTTATAATATGCAATTTTTGTAAGGTATCAACATTATATTACGAATGACTTTAGTGATTCAATATATTTCTAAAACACAATTTTGCAATATTCGAGGGAATTATATTATATTATCTGCTTAAAGTTTTTGAAACATTTTTAAAAATATCAAGTGAAAATGTTCAACAAATACAACATAAAATCAACATTTAGAGATATTGATTTAACGTTTCTTGGTTTTAGTATAGGTTGATTACTTATAGAAATATTAAGCAAAATATCCCATTTCGTAACTATTTAATCGAATGAGATATTCCATTCAAAATGTTACGACAAAACTCTTGCTGGCAATTCGTCGAATACACCAACAGGCCATGCTGAACACGATGCCTAAATGCGGACACGGTTGATGTCAAAATCCGTCGCGACATATTCTGCCCGAATCTGCTGACAAACTGTTAGCGTATAACCGCTTACTTTTGCTCACTGGAAATGACGGGTGATCAACTCAACAAAGCTGACCGGGTTAACGTACGAGCGCTGAATACACTTTGACGAATTATCATTGTTAAATAGACCCGATCTACGGTGGAATATTTGCATTTCTGCGACTGGAGAGAGAGATCCGTGGAGATAAATAGCGGGTTATGTAATCCGGTGCGTGAAGAAGTAAAACGGCGAGGGCCTAGTTTTAACAAAAAAAATAACAAACGGCTGAATAGCGTAAACATCTTAAATCAAATGCTGTCCTTTCTGTCCGCCTGCATTGTTTACCCGTTTATCATATCTTTCCGGTACATCGTTGCACAATTTTTTCCCCTAAAATGGAGACCTCTCCAGTTCCATATGGCGGATCAAATCGGTGGATAAAAATGGAACGCAATGTTGATAAAGTAACTCGCGATTATACCGACGCGCGTTTCGCTTACCGTCCGATGATGCGTGTAAACGCGGGCACTTTGAACGTACCGGGTGTACCCGCGCATCCGATCGTTATGACGCGACGTTTATAAAGTCGCGACTGATTATTACGTAAGACGAGAGCTCGGACCTCGAACTCTCGCATAATGCAGGAATATTTTATGAAAGGTTTCGCGAAAGGTCAATGAATTCTCCGCGATTTATTAGGCTGATTAATGCAGGCAGGACTGTGTGTCTTACTGACAGACCCACGTTAAAAAGTAACGAGTCACTGTTGAAATGTTCATTTGTCTTTTTACGTCTCCGTATATTTAATTTAACTCGACTGATTTGACTTTCGGCGATAATTAGGAGGACTTGGGAAGATTGTATCTGCTTCCCAAAGAAAAAGTCTAGTCTTTGCTAAAATAAATGAAATAAAGTCAATGAATAAGTAACGATTGACTCATACGTAGAAAAACTGTAGAAATTTAAATCAATCAATTGTATAATACAATTCTTTTTGTGCACTTTTGAGGCTTTAAAAATTATAATTTCTCCGCACTTCAACCGCTCTTCTGATTTATTCTAATTGTTGGAGACTATTCTTAGGATGACTTCGATTCGAACCCCGATTAACTTAATCGGCGATTAATTCATCGTCTCTAATCTTTTCTTTTTAAATGACAAGAAACCAATAATTGAAATGATTATTTGATAAGTTAATCGGAGTTTGGTCGAAGTCATTCCTAATCAGCGTACAAGTGTCAAGGACCTTTCACTTTGACAGATTCAAATAGATCCGATCAGAGACTGGTGATCTCATTAGCTGATCTCATTTCATAACTTGTCGATAACGTAAAGACAGGAATCGATGTAAATGTCTCGCTATATAACTCCATAAATTATTCAAACGTCGAAGATAATTATGTTTTCCATCGTTCTTTGCTTGGATTGCGCAAAATTAAAATTTCTAACTCGACGTTTATAGCGTAACATTCGTTCACCCTGTGGGTGAAATTAAGTAATCGCGAGAATTGATAACTGATAGCAAACGTTACGAAGTTGTTATTCGCCACGTGACAGATCACGCGATGTAATTTTTTGTAAGGCTTCTTAAAAATGCGATGCTGTATTGATACCGATGCAAGTTTCAGTATTTATACGCATAATACACCTTGGAAATGCGATTAAATCGTAATGTCAAGAAAGTGTAAAGATTTAAAAAGAGGAGAAGTTGCTCTTACACGACCAAAAAGTTTTCCTTTTAATCTCCCGAGGATTTCATTTTACCGAATTATGCTCATTTAATGTAGAACGATTCACAAGTTATCTCAATTAGTGTATGTATAATGTTAACTTAGTCTTGTGATTTAAAAAAATTTATTTAAAGATCTATACAATTGTTCATATGTATTATTCGCTTTCTCTGATCAATCAGTGTGCTAAATTTATCTGCTCATTAAATTACTTCGTTCACTCGCGATGTATTCTACATTTATAATTTTAGAACGCCACGATAAACGATAATTTACATCATACCATCGATTGTTTTACCGAGTTGAATACGTGGTCCAATCATCAGCTAGTATCTCGTTAGTATTATCGCGCCTTTCATATCTATTGCACGGCCGTCGTGGAAAATATGAGGCACGCGGCTGTTCGTGACGCTTTTGCGAAACGAATGGTCTGATTAATGATAATCGAAGATAAATCAAACGCGGTCACGTTATGCAGCGTGAATCCGAGGATGATTTGACGTAACTGTAAGCGACAATCTTATATGCGTGCAATTATATATAATATATGCTTGAAGTCTAGCTTTTTTTTTCCCCCCCGCAACCACGTAAATATTTCTTTCTTTTCATTACAACGCGACGACTTAATACTTGGCTCGTAGACTACACTCTTCATCCACGTCGACGAGTCATGCCTTGAGCTGTTTCTTCAGATTCTCAGCGAGCTTGTTCATAAACTCGAACGTTTCGAGGTAATCGGACCGGGTGACGTTGTTCATGCCCTTGATGCATATGGCGAGATCCTTGGTGAGGAAACCAGCCTCGATGGTGTCGACGCAGACCTTCTCCAACGTTTCGGCAAAGTGTCGCAGACGCGCGTTGTCATCGAGCTTGGCGCGATGCAGCAAGCCGCGGGTCCACGCGAAAATAGAGGCGATCGGATTGGTGGACGTCTCGTTGCCCTTCTGGTACTGACGGTAGTGACGGGTGACGGTACCGTGGGCGGCTTCGGCCTCGATCGTGCGACCGTCCGGACATAGGAGGACCGACGTCATCATACCCAAGGAGCCGTAGCCCTGCGCCACCGAGTCCGACTGTACGTCACCGTCGTAGTTCTTGCACGACCATACGAAACCACCGTCAGACTTCATGGCGTAGGCCACCATGTCGTCGATCAACCGGTGCTCGTACCATATCTCCTTCGCCTCGAACTGCTGTCTGTATTCCTTTTCGTAGATCTCCTGGAATATGTCCTTGAAGCGACCGTCGTACTTCTTGAGGATCGTGTTCTTCGTGGAAAGGTACAGCGGATAGGTGCGCGATAACGCGTACTGGAATGAGCTGTGGGCGAAAGCGCGAATGCTCTCGTCGGTGTTGTATTGAGCCTGGGCGATGCCGGGACCTTTGAAATCGTGGACGGTGTGCTGGATCTTCTCGCCGGACTCGCCGGTCCACGTGATCTCCAGCTTCCCGGGACCCGGCACCACGAAATCCGTGGCCTTGTACTGATCGGCATGCGCGTGCCTGCCGATAATGATCGGCTCCTTCCAACCGACCACCAGACGCGGTATGTTCTTGCAGATGATCGCCTCGCGGAACACCGTGCCGCCCAGGATGTTCCTGATGGTGCCGTTCGGGCTCTTCCACATCTGCTTCAGCTTGAACTCCTCCACGCGTTTCTCGTCGGGCGTGATGGTGGCACACTTGATGCCGACGTTGTAACGTTTGATCGCCTCGGCGCAATCCACCGTCACCTTGTCGTTGGTGGCGTCGCGATTCTCGATACCCAAGTCGTACGTATGCAACTCGATGTCCAAGTAGGGCAAGATGAGTTTCTCCTTAATGGAATCCCATATGATGCGCGTCATTTCATCACCGAGAATGTCGACGACTGGACCTGCCTAAAAATTGCAAAGTATTTGCAATATAACTTGAGAATCAGTACAAGAGTACTTAACAAATCCTTCTCTTTCTAGACAGTTTTTTTAAATAGATAAGTTTTACTTTATAAAAATATTTAATTAAAGAACACGTCTCTTTTTGAAAATTCTATAATGCATATATTGTTAGATTTGAATTTAAATATTTATTCCTTAGTATTCTCCTAGAATTTTGCAATTAGCGATAACATTCGTGCAGCTTTGAGTGCAGATTATACGTAACGTGATCGGTGTAAAGTCCACTTTCCCATGCCCTTTCCCCGAGGCGACGAAGAAACGGCGAAATACCGGTTTTAAATCTCTTCTTCCACCCTCCAAACGTCTCAGACGAGACAGTACGATTATGAAAAGCGGGCAGTCAGTTTTACTTCGTATTTACCTTTATTTTTGCCATTGTCGCGAACGAGGCGCCGAGTGTCCTCGCGAATTGTTCTATCGACGACGAATTTCGCAGCAGGTGACGACGATGACGATCGGGTTCTCGCACGACGAGCGGGGATGACGACGTTGACGTGACACCGTGGTAACTAGCCGACTGCAACGAGCGTACAGTCCTTATAAAATGTGCGTACGGCTGGAGGGCACGGTGGGGCGCAAGCATGGCAGCTTTAAATGTGTGTGTCACCCACCTCTTCACCTGTGTACGTGTACTCCTTAATATTTCCTCCTCCTCGGATATATCCTCTTCCCGCCTGTTGTTCTTCCTCCTTTTCCTCGCGCCGACACTCGGTTACTTTTGTTCTTAGATCAATTGTTGACTAGACGAACGGCACGGGGTGTCTTAAGCCTTTAAAGCTAGATCGATTCGGGATCGCTGATAAGACGGAGCAGTTATCACGCGTGCGGAAGTCACATGCTCGAGTCTTGGGTGTTTGCGGTGTTTGCCCGCTACCCGACTCCAGAAACCGAATTCTCAGCTCGCGCGGATTAAGCTAAACGAGTCTCTCTCTTTCTTTCTCATGCCGCGAGCGAACGCGACGCGACTGACCGGCGTCGGGGATGGTCGGGGAGAGGCATGTGCGTCAATGTGCGTCGCGTCCCGTCCCGTTGTACGCTATCGGTTCGTATTTTTACAGAGGATGTATGTACGAGATGCATCGACATGACGTATGCACTTGCGGTCTTGCTGATCTGTCGACATTCGTTTTCTCGACCCTGAGATCTTACGACCCGACTTCGCCGAGACTCGCCGGAACGGCGGAACCGTCTCGTCCCGTCGACGCTATTTCAAGACATCCCATGCACCGGCTGCAAGAAGAATAGGACAGCCAATCAAACTTTGTCCGGAACGCGGAGACGCGTGGTCCGGAATGTCGCACCACATTCAAATGTAATAACATTAGTCAAAGTTCGTGACAAAAATGCAAACAAATTGAAGAATTTGTAAATATATAATACGATATCCCATAAATTAATGAAAATATATAATACATAATAATCCGCTGATCTTCCGGTGGATGGCCGGTGGAGGACAAACGCAGGACAAAACGATACTTGTGTCGACTTGTGTCCGCTTGCTGGAAAGCTCCCACAGCCACAATAAATCTCCTCCACACTTTTTTATAAGTTTAGGAACGCGCATTAATTTTTTTTATATCAAGATATTCGTTTATTTGGAAACATGAAACTTATTAATATTATCATTTTTATTAAAAAAGTGTAAATTTAAGAAGAGATTAATGAGAATGATGTAAAAATAAATTAAACTAACAATTAGAAAATAAATCAAAAGTTTTAAAGATAGAAATAATCTAGCTGTAAAGAACAAGTCGTTTTTCATAAATTCCGAGCACCACTCAGCGATTATTTCGCGCCGGATCGATCGATCGTGTTTTACGAACGCGGTCGTTGTGACGCGGTTGTTTATCTATCTAGTTTATTTTGTCTTGGGTAGTTGTTGCGGTGAGCGGCAAGTGGCGCGGGGCCCGAGGGGGGCAGAGTTTGATTAAATTCCCGCGAGAGGAGATGAAGTCGGGAGCGGGAGGCATCTGGAGGTGTCTGGAGGCATCAGAGATGATAAACGTAAACATCCAAAGGGCATGTTTCGCAAGGGACGGATTATCATAACAAACGTGGTCGAGGATAACGCGGACGTTTTCCTGGTATGTCGATAGGCTGGATGGATATTGCGCGACGGACGTGCAATCGCGATACGTGCCGTGCAAGTTGAACGTAAACGTTTCGACGTTCGGTGCCCGACGATGTCGGCGGGCGCGAAGTAACGCGATGGTCGCGATGTCCCGCAGCTTTGTGACAGACGCGTGATAAACGAGGCAGAGGGAAACGATGAGCCGCCCGAAATGGGACGTGCTGTGGTCCCCCTTTCACTCGGACCGATTCATCACGTGGGACAGCGACACGATGTTGAATCTCTACGAGATCAGTCCGCGTGATAATAGCGTACGGGAGAACGAGCAAACTTGTAAGTTTTGTGTCTCAAAGATTATGCCAAGTTCACGCTTGTCTTGAAAAGGTGCTAACATAACGTGGGGCGTTCTTTCTAATAGATCTGCAGATTTCGGATCATTCCGTAGCGGAGCTGGTCTGCTCCATTACCATTAACAGCTACGCGAAATGCGTCGACATATGTCCGCAACCGGAGCCGGACATCGTTGCCAGTGGCCACGCGAATGGAAAGATAGTTCTGAGTACCTTCAGCGTGCCAGAGTTCGATTATCAGGGCCTGGTCGGCAGAGAATTTTGTAGGGATCATTTATATATTACATTATCGAGCAAGATTATATTCTCCAACGATATGTCACTTAATCTCTGTATCTCGATAAAATTCCAGTTCCAAAGTACATGCGGTCGTGCAACGTCGTTGCCTGGAATCCTGTGGACACCCACCTGATCATGTCGGGCCTGGACAAACATAGCAAGGAGCACTCGGTGTTGCTCTGGGACGTGCACCATTGTCCGAAAGGCTCGGAGCGACCGATAGTAGAAGCCGGCATATCAGAAACCGTACATTCCGCCGCTTGGTTTAAACACGAGCCAAGATGTCTGGCTCTCGGTGTTAATAACAAGCAGTTGAAAGTTATCGATTTCAGAGGTATGCTTAAAAGGATACGATCTTTGCCAACATACTATTCAATTGTCGATAACTCTTGAGAATTTTTTTTAGATTCTGCAAAGGTGGTGAACGTTACTCCTACAAAAGCGATATATAACCTATCGGTAAACCCCCATAATAATTATCAGTTGCTTTCGCACGTCGACAACCTGATAACAATCTGGGATACTCGGTGCTTCGAGAAACCGATTGTTACAATAATGCCGCAACGACAGGTCACGAAGGTGTTGTGGTGTCCCACTAGACGAAATCTAATTGGCACTTTACAAAAAGATTCAGGTATAATGCATGTATGATTGTAAACTGTAATTACATTTATTTATAGGTCTCTCGAAATTTGTGTTAAACATATTGAAACGTAAGCTGGTGACAAGAAGAAAAATTAAAAGCGAAAATGCATTTATTTTTATTTTGCAGTCAGCCTGCATCTGTTTGATATTCAGTACTGCGGGGTAGAGGACACTGAGCCGGGTGTTTTGGAAAGAGTGGTTTTACCACCGTGGCATAGCCCCCTAAGTTTTTCATGGCATCCGACCGATGAGAATCGATTGTTGGCTATATCGCTGCTAGGTATTTGACGATATCTTATCTTAGAGTATAATCCGTTAGAGCGTAACGTTATTCAAAATTACTGAAGCGTTCTTATTCTATTTCACAGGTGTAACCGATTATACTGTATCCGAGAGAATAACGCTCAACTGGTCCGCTCGGTCGTGTCTCATGTGGAATTGCGCTTTCAAGTCGTTTAAATACATACACAGTGAAGATAGCGTTTATAAGGAATTAGATGATATCTCAGTTTTAACCAAGAGGCGTGCTATGTTCGAATATGGCTTGCTTGTAAGTGAATAGAACCAATGGAAACATTTCAATATTCCCTTTATTGACATTTATTTTGCCGTTGGCTTGTATCAGCTTCTTTTTCTTTATCCCTAGTTTTAATTATATTTACTTGGTATATAATTGTATGTGCGTGCGTATGTTACAGCCGGAGTTGGCTCACAATGGCGACATAGCTGAAAACGAAACTCTAAAAAATGTATGGCAATGGTTGTACCTGAGTCGTTCTTTAGTAGAAGACGGCACTATACAGAGTCCCGATAATAAGCATCCTGGTGTGAGGTAAAATTACAAGACTTTATAGTTGGAAGTATGTATGTATGTAAACATAATGCTTTCAACTTTTACATAGGACAGTTTTGAAATTGGATCAGCAAAATCCGGTCAATGGTTTGAAAACTGAACTGATCCATCGCCCGTGGACGGATATAGGTTCTGGTTATATGACAAAGGTTTACAGGTAATTGTTGATTGTTTGAGTGCATAAAAATATTGAGAAAACATGGTATTTGCGCGCATTTAATATAATTTCGATCGCAGATCGCCGGACAGAGAAAAGAGTCTTCTTCTGTGCGGTTTACGATTTGACAGAGAAACCAATACGGCGTATGATAATGCGTATCTGGAGAAGCTCGAGAAGGAAGGCGCGTACGCGAAAGCAGCCGCGTTCGCGGTATTTAATCTCTGCTTAAGGCAGGCTATAGATATTTTAAACCGAGGTGCTAGCAAGAAGCAAACGACAATTCTAAATATGGTGGCTATGGCATTGTCAGGCTTCTCCGAAGAACGTACTACATTGTGGAGAGAATCATGCCAGAAATCTAAATCCCAGTTATCAGATCCTTATCTGAGAGCGACGTTCGGTTTCTTGACTGCGGATAACGAGTCCTATGAAAGCGTACTTGTAAGTATGAATAAATATCCCGAGACGATTCGATATTTGATGAGATTGGATATCAGGTGCTTAACAAGCTCGACGTTGCAGAACGAAAATGGTATGGCTGTCGAAGATCGAGTAGCATTCGCTCTCATGTTCTTATCGGATAATAAGCTGCACGAGTACTTGAAAAAACTGACCCAGAAGGTAATTGAAGACGGAGATCTAGCGGGCTTCTTAGTTACAGGTTGTGATTCGAATATGTTTTGTATTGTTATAAATATATTACGTTAACTATGTGCTCGTTTATCATAACATATGCTTATTTATTGTCGCGCGAGTTAGGTGCGAGTATGGAAAGTATACAGTTATTGAGTAAATATTTGGAAATCACCTCGGATGTTCAAAGTTGTACTCTTATCGCTATCAGAGCTTTTCCGCCCAAGTTACTACAAGAGAATCAAGTTCAAGTATGGATCACAAGGTATTATATAAGCTTCTCTCATAAATATCTTCTGGAAATATAGTTTCCCGAAACGAGTCACACCATTCACATACCATTCCTTTACTTACAATCTTCAACTTTCCAACCAACATTTTTTACAAAAACGAGGCATTTCGGAATAAAGATCGGAATTAAACCCGCCAATTATAAATCATAAAATCAATCATTCTTACATAGAGTCATGCATCACCCTGTTTTTTTCATAAATATCGGATAATCAAGTTTTTTATTTTGTATGTCAATGTTGCAGTTACAGACACCTCTTGAACGCGTGGAAATTATGGTTTCAAAGAGCCAAATTTGACATCGCCATGAGGTCCTCGACGCCGCAGGAGAGACCGCCGCAACAGATACATGTATCTTGTCACTTCTGCGGCAAAAGCATATCAGCTTCCATGCAAGGGCTGAGCAGGACGAGGGTCCCATTCGGCAGATTAGGCAGTACTCCTAACAAATTAAAGGCACAGTTCTGCTCTTTAATTGGAATTTCGCATAATTTATATGTTTATCACATCTTAGGTTTTTTTAATGGTAAATCTCTTTTCTCAATGTCCTTTTCGATCATTATAGATGACGGCATGCCCGAATTGTCGTAAACCTTTGCCTCGGTGCGCAATATGCTTGATGCACATAGGCACCGTCAGCGGATTACAAACAGCTCCCAGTCCCGGTGGCACCAGGAACGAGGAATGCAATACGAAACTTACGGAATTCAACAGCTGGTTCTCGTGGTGCCTAACATGTAAACACGGTGGACACAGCGAACATATAGCTCAGTGGTTTCGGTAAGGATACGAGATTGTATTTATGCCAGCTTGAAACGTAATGCAATATCGCAGATTAGATATAAATATATCGGGATAGATTGATATTCGAGGAAAGATGCAAATGCGCGACATGCTATGATAAATCTGTTAATATCTCCGTTCCCGATATATTTCAGACAACACACTGAATGTCCTGTAACGTCTTGCAATTGTCGCTGCTCGTCCTTGGATTACACGCGTAACGCAACTGTGACATAGGTATAATTATAGACAAAAATGTTCAAATATTCTTATACATATATATGTATTATTGAGGTAACATAATTTATTACAGTTCTACGGTTTCGCATGTTTTGTATACTATCTGATCCCGCCGGATTGACTTTATGTACAGACGAGGGAATGCATGTTTGAATGCTTTTCTTTTACATTGCAGCATTCCTTGTTACTTTTATGGTAGGGATAATATGCCAGATCAGCTAATAGAATGTAAAAAACGAAAAATGTAAGAAGAAATGAAACATAGTAAACAATTTGTATATGCAAATTCCTTGAATCTTCGTCTTCTTAATCTCCGTAAAACCCTCCCTCTAACTCCTTTTCCACTGCGCAGCGCATATTCATCATTGTGTTGTAGCTGTTTGTATCTACAGCAAATACCTTTGTTAAGGATGTTGTCAACACTTTTGCTAGATAAACCAGACAGCGAGAGAGAGAAAACGTTTTACTCACCAAAGTCTTTACTCATGTCCGGTGGGAAGTATATAACTCTACTGCAGGACATGGTAGACTTGGACTTCACTGTACCGTGCACCTCTACGTAGTCTGAAAGGTTGCTGGCTCGAGTGAGTGGCTCGAGAAACGTGACGTTAACTCGAGCGTCATCCGTTGTTGTTATTTCTGCGCTCTTACCTTCCGAGCTTTTCTGCAAATTGCCCCAGACGTGCGTTTTAAAAATCAATACGTAAAAAAAGATTTTATTAAGTACAATGTCATTTTATAAAAGAGGATTAAATAAGGATTAGATAAGATTATGGGCTACTATTTCCAACGTTTGTTAAACTCTAACCGACAGCTTCAGAATAGTCTATAAAAAGTTGGTGATTCTGAAAAGTTAACAATCGATTACAGTTAACAGACGTTGGAAATAGTGGCCGTAATTGAGTCTCAATTTAATTGATTTTCCGTCACTTTTTATAAACAAAATAGTGGCGAGAGATTTATTCGAGTCTAACTTCATTAGAAAACATATTAACGATATATATGAAAATATTGCTTAATTAATAATTAATATTTGTTACAATAAAATGCGATAAAAATGATCTTCGTTCTGGCGTAATATTAAAATAATACCGGCGATCACTGAAACTTATAAACTAACCTAACCTAAAATACTTTCATATCTCCGTGGAGCAAAAGACATTTGTGCTTTGATTAAACTGGATGAAGATCCAAGCAATATTTAATTTTGTGAAAAAGATCAACAGAGTTTTATAAACTTTAGTATCCGCGCTAGATAATCCAAAGGTATGGTTGAAGACGCCTTCGTTTCAAAAAGAAGTAACCTAACCTACAAAAAAACATACCTCCGTGATTCTGCCAAGCACGATCGCCTCTTGATTGACGCGTTGCCCTAATCGCTTGCCCAGAACACGTGTGTCTGACATTTTCCGATAAATTAACTGACGTATCCCTAACAATTGATACTTCGCGAACGCCCAAACAGTTTACTGCTCCGTAAACGGCGTAGCGTGAACAGGAGCACGACGAACGAAACGAAGTAAACAAGGCGAAGTTTGGCGCCAAGCAATAGGTGTGTCAGATGATCAAGACGATAGCGGCGCGTGCGCGGATAATCTTGTGAGAGCTCTGCTCCTCGTAACAACACCATAGATGTTTGACGTAAATCTCAACAATTTATTAAACACATATACGCTTTACAATTGTCCTCTTATCTTATAAAATTCGATTAAATAAGAAATTACATTAAAATCTCGTTATAATCTCTCATTTGCACGTATAATAAATAGTATAAAAAGCATATATAGCTATAACATACATATAATAATATATATACATAGATAATGTATGTCATGAATAAATCGTCGTCTAATATTTATAAATTTTTATAATTCGTCAGCACATCCAGAAGCGCAAAATTCTCAAACATTCAGAAGTATCAAAATAGCTGTAACAAGGTTATACATGGCACGAGATTGTGCTATAAATTTAGTTTCACCCTTGCCGAATTGCGTGATACAAGGATTGGACGGCAAGCGTAAGTATATTATGATGTGGTCCTTCATTTTGCTATGTACAGTGATTTGTTGTATCTTGACATTCAACGAACTTTCGATATCACATCTGATTTGCCAAAGATCTGTTTGATCGGTGTATTTGTTCTGTATAATCCGCATTTTCTCTCTCAAGCTGTCCTGAATCTTGCTGGAATAATTCTTCTCAAATAAATTGTGCAAATTATTGATTGCAAGAGGATTGGTTGTCTGATCGATTATCCCGTAGCTTTTTTTGGTACGTTCAACATAGAGCAATTTTGCTTTTTCTGTCAACTCCGCTATGGTTTCCTTGTTAGTCACGCAGTCTAATATTCCTGTACCCAATTTTCGTATATTATTCTCAAGCTCAAGCATCTCCTTTCCAAGCACCTCCTCCTGTCCAAGCGCTTCCTTTCCAAGCATTTCCAGTCTGTTAGGCGTATTTGAATCAACTATATTCAGATTAACTATAATTGGATTATCTACGTTTGGATTCACACGCAGCAGCAACTTTCTGGCAGCTTGTTGCTTAGCAGCCTTCTTGCACCTTGCCATAGCCCTCTCCCGTAGTGACCCCACGGTAACTTCCATCGTGAACGTTTTCGTGTGAATTGGTCCCTCCTCATAGATAAGCTTGTACATAATGTTACTCGTCGGTATCTTTTGTTGCTGACAAAACTCCTGCGCAAAGAGCAAAGATTATAATTATATTGTACTTTGACGACTAGTCTTTGAACTATAACATTTTAGCAACTAATGAAACTTACTTGCAACAATCCAACGTAATTACGGTCAACGGTTGACTCTTCATTCGGCGAAGACGTCTCGTAGACTTTTTCAGGACTATGTGTTATATTTGCAACTGAAGATGACGACAAATTATCTATTGGCAGTGGAGCTTCATGATTTGTGTCGAGCAGTAATAGCATGTTCTCTGCCGCATTATGCTTGGCTTCCTTTTTGGATGTTCCTGTACCACATGCTTTCAATTGTCGAGAGAGAGACACATTACAAAATACATTACATGTAAATTGTATGGTAGTTCCGTCCAACCTTTTCTCCGTAAATTTGTAATCAGGGAGTTTAGTAAATCCTTGTTTAATTGACATTTCTTGTAACGAATTAATTGTCGACTTAGCCATTCTATAATTGAAAAATACAGAAAATATTTTGTTTTAAAAAATATGTAAGAAAACAAGCATATATATATATATATATACCTTAGACTTAGAGGTAAAGAATCGTATATATTTCTGGTGTTTGTTAAAATGGAGTTAATTTATTTTTTCCAATATACCAGGAGCTTATTGTCTAATAATGAAAGGTCTTATTGTTTATTATTTTACTAGTTCCTAAGATACAATGGCTAGAAAAGTTGTATTAGAATGACTTTCACCAAGATAAACTTTTTAAATTCTGTTTTTTTTTCTTTCTAAATTTATAATAGGAGATACAATTCTTTACTTCTAAGGATATATATTACAGATATCTTACAAATATATATTATTATTATTATTATTATATGATTGACTGTATTTAACATCCATTTAATTAAATTTATTCAACATGCATGATAATTTATAAACAAGAGAACTACGAAATCTCAGAGAAATTTTGATCGCGACATTAAATAATACCACTTTTTTATTTCTCACAAAATGTAAAATGTTTTTTTTCTTACATTTCTTACATTTTTTCTCACATCTACCTAACGAATTTTTCTAGAATGTTCTCTTACCTTTGAAAGTACAATGTCGCAGGATCGTCTGATGCAATCTCTCCGATTACTCCAAGTCAGAATTGACTCCAATTCGGGCAAAATCGAAATGCTGACTGTCGTCGTTGTTTCGTATTTTATGACCTCTTTTTTTAACACGTTTATACGAGAGATCGTGACTGAAATCGAAGGTGGGATTCAACGGTGCGCGAAACATTCCACGTAGCAGCGGGAACTCCTGTTGGTTGATCTCTGCCATGGTGGAAGGTGGAAGAGCCGGGGAAAATTCTGTACCTGACATCTGTACCTCCTACACCGACGTTATCGCAGTCATAGATAAGTCATTCAATGGTAGATCGATATAAGTCGGAAAGAGACGGAGAATTTGTCCTTATAAGGATGACTCGGTACACTCTGATACAAAAGTAAATAAATTAACAATTGTCTGCGATTTGTATTATACTTATAAATCGGTAGAGAGATGCGATGTGCAACTTAGCTGAATAATTAATTTAAAAAATAACTCGCTTCGGAATAAGTTTTCACTTCCAGTTGAAAACTTTCTGGATCCAGCGCATCCACATTTTTGACATTCGTGCACCGTAATTTAAAGTTGCGCGTCGAAAAGTTGTCAAAATTGTCAGGAAAACGTATTCTTATAAGAGATAAGGAGACTTGTGGAGACTTTGGAGTTCCGGAGTTAAAGTATCCTCCATTCGAATGGTATATGTATATGTACACGCGGTCATTAATGCCTTTTCACTTGAATCTGAGATTTCTATAGTGCATGTAACGTGCACTATACTATAGAATTGCACTATCTCAGATGAGAAGGCATTAATGACCGCCATTAATGACCGCAACCTTTTACACTCCGGCGAACAGGCAGGCCTATTAGCGCTGATTGGTCGTCCCATTCCCATTCGATTGACTCATACAGAGTGATTAAAAACAAATTAGAAGACTTTGAAAAATGAAGCTTCGGACAAAATTTTAAAACAAGAGTTATGACATTTCAAACATTGTTATGACAGTTAAAAATTTGTTCTGAATCACCCTGTAATTCATATTTTTTAACAATTTATTTATATATATTTATTCATTTATGTATTTTGTATCTCTCGTATTTCTTATTTTCATTTATTTTTTTGACTGCGATGTTTCTTGTAAAATACCTATATTAAATAATAAAATAAATGAATAAATTTATTTATTTTCTTATTTACGTACCTTAAGTTCTGCTTTAAATTTCTCTTTACTATCTTTTTCATTCTTTACGATTCCGTTATTGTTTTATTGTTTTTGCAAGTTTTTTCCGCTGCTTGAATGACTGAAAACATCAAAAACTTTAACTTATTTCAAATGAATCTTTATTTTCGGAGAAAGAAAAAAAGTCTGCTGGGGCTAGGTGAGGGGAATAGGGGGAGAGGGATGATGCAGCACATTAACTTACTTAGAAGCTAAATAAGAAACAATAGTAGACAGTGACACGCGAATAGAAGATAATTCCGGAAACTGATTTTTTATAAACCTTTCAATCACTGTACGAACATTCAAGTTGGCAGAGCCAAACTCAATGTGGTATATATATATATATATGTTAAAAAAAAAAACAAATCTTTTTTTCACAGAGAGTTGCTGAAAGAAAAGAATAGAGGAGATAATTGCACGACTTAACGCTCAACTTTCTGCAAAAGTAATAATGAGTAGGAGATATCTATTATTTCTTTCTGAGAGCTTTATTGTCACGTGAATAACAATAAAACGACTGACAATGTCTGGCAGCCGTTAAACAGCTGCCTATTATAAACGTTTATACAAATTGAATTTCTATTCGTTACTACTTGATCACCATTGTGACGCGAGATACATGAGAAAAATGTTAGAAATTGAAAGAAAAGTACATACAAAAGCGCCACTATCTCACGCCTTACTTTACAAAAAAAAGTCCGTTCAGAGTGACATTAGCTCAGTGTGTTTCGTATAAGGGTTGTTTTCGGCTTTGCAGCATCAGATGCGTTTAGGAAGCTAAACAGTATGTCCAAACGAAATTACAATTTTGTACAATAAGAGCCTCTCTTATTTTTTTTTAAAACCTTGTACGGTATATTAAATTAAAATTCGCAAATCAATAAAATAAAAATGAACATTTTTTTATACCAATGTTAATTTCACTCTTATTGATCATTTACCTAGTTAAATATTATCAAAGTTAAATTTTGTTATATAAATCACATTGCTACAAATACTACATTCAATTAAGTATTTTATAAATAAAATAAAATTCCAATTATCAGATTAAAATTTCGTCTGTATTATATAAATACATAAATTGAATTAGAAGTTGTGATAACTTATGCCATAACAAATTTCTTTGATAGAAAAAGTTATATAAATCATTATTCACAACAAACAATCACTTTGTTGGTAATGAGAAAATAATTTATAAATAAAATAACATCTCGAAGTAAAATCATATAATGATTATAACTATCGAGTTCCCGAAACGCATCCTGTTTATGTTGACTATGTTTCGCTAAAGTTACATATTTATTTCTATAATGCAGTCCCGTTCGGTTTTTACACTCATCATTGCAGTCGTGCGTTTCGAAATGTCTCTTGCACTTCTTCCCTCAATCGTTTCGGAATGGCCAACGAAATCGATCTTCGTTACCTATATTTTAGTAGAAAAAGTACACAGTATGGTACAAGCGATTCTTGCAGCGTAGTGCAAGTTTCAAAGCATTTTTCAAGAACATCTGTTTTTGTACAAAGGATTCGATCTTTGATTCGTTGGAATTTTTAGAACGTTAGGAGCCTTTTGATGATCCATATTGCACAAGCAACGTTTCCATATTCAAGCGCACTGGCACGGTTTTGGATTATTACGATAAATACCTCCGAATAATATAACTACGAATAAAATGACAAAAGTAATTGAGTCTTATCGTGTACTTCGAATTCTCATTCGAAAGACGGTGGAAGAAAGAGGAGCGACGGAGCATGCTCATAACATGCCAAAACCTTTCGAATAATTGATTGCTTTCAATAAGCGATCTTGCAGTTTTTCTATTGTACTGTAATCTGGCAACAATAACACATTGAAGCATGTGTGTGCTATTGGTAATCTGAAAATATACGATAATAATGAGCACGTTGTGTAAATATAATCAGTGGAATGCAAACATTACCTATCAGAATCGGGGCCGTGTCTGGCAATGACCATCTTGAGTCTCGAAAGACCGCCGACTGGTACTCGATCGCTACCCGTGGTAAACTGAAGTAGCCTTCGTTGACTTTCCGGTGGTAAGGAGTGCGCTACGCGCCAAAAGTTACGTACCGCTTCGCTGTCCACAGTGTAACCGCCTTCGTACTCCGTAGCTGCCTCCAGCTCGGCAAAATCAAATATTTTGCTTCCGCAAACGAGCTACGCGCACGTCAAATAATTTTATTAGAACAATCGTTCGATACAACGTGTCTTTTACGCCCTATCAACGATTGTACCTGTTCAATCTCTTCAGGTCTGAAGAGCAACGCCAGCGGGCTCTCATCCGTAACCATTTGGAAGCCACGTCTGAAGGCATTGAATTGTCTCTCTACGGATTTGTTAAGCAGGAAATCCGCATAGAGATCGACAAATTCTTTTTTGTTTTCCTGTGTGACATAGAGCTCATCGCCGTTCTCCTTGAGCTCGTGGAACGATAACGATCCAAATACGTCCCTATTGAAAAGATGCAATAGAGAGAATACAATAAGATTTTTTGTGCGCGATTGGCTTATCGTAGACATACCTGTAACCAACTCGGAAAGTTTGCATAAATATCTCCGGCATGTCATCTCCCGTATATTCCATTAATTCTTTCATCGTTCGATATAATGTCGGACTCCAGTCTTCCAAATCTGGGAAACCGCCTTTCCTGCCTAGCAATTTTCTATAAACCACCATTGGAAAACGTACATCCAAAATTACATTGTTATAAATCGCTAAACCGATAACAATGCCTATTAATGTGAACTGTGCGTCACTTTCAAACGATGTCGGATTGAACCATGTCATTTGCGTATCTTCCTGAAATAAAACAGTGACCACGTTTTATAAAACTAAATCACAAACATACATAAAAAGCGTAGTAAACACGCTAAAGCAGAAAAAACGAAATAAGGTCAGAAAAAAAAGTTATGTAAGCTTACATTGTCGTACAAATTCTCACCTGAGTGGTAAACATGCCAAAATCAGGATTAAATATCTCCTCGACAACTAATTGAAAGAATTCTTTAGATACGCCGCCTTCGTCGACACCTTGCTCTCCCTCGAATTCGACAACCAATTGCTTTTTTAAATCAGACGGATTTTCCATTGCCACCATTTCCAATTCCACCAGTGCGTCGTCTATCAAATGATCTCTTCGCACCTGTTTAAACGAGAAATAATGAAATTTACTAATCTTCCAAAGCTAATTATCTTCATCTTCGTCTTTGAGCCAACAAACCTTCAATCTGAGATATGGATTAGTAGGTTGCCCGACAACGGTTTGCAAAAAGCTCATACGTCGTTCGCTATACATTCTGATACGATTATCATAATACAAGCCCAAAGTTTTAGTGGCCGGCGTAAGTATGAAAGCATAATTCATGAAACTAAATTTCATTGGCTCTTCGCTCTTGTAATAAGCGAAATCTTTGTCCATCTCTATAGCATCGCTAAGTGGCTCGTTGTAAAAATCAGTAAATGGTATGAAAGGTTTACGTGCATCCAACGCGGTAATTCCTAATTCCGTCGCTAATGGGTCCTGAAATGTATATTGCTTTTATTTATCATAAGAAAAATAACGTAATAGGTATACCACAGGTCGAAGACAATCGACGGAGACGATACCTGAGGGATCTGGCCCGATATTGTTGATCGTGAAGTAGTTTTGTCGCTACTAGCCGATTCACCCTCGTCGCCTAATATCAGCTCAGGAGGATCTAATTCACCGGCCAACATACTCGCATAATACAGAATTTTCATAACTTTCGTAGGTGCGGTAATAGTGTCTGCATCTTGGACGCAATAATCACGTGTGAAGGATCCTCCGATTACCTGCAATGTGATACCAAATGTGATTAGATTAATCTGTGTGATCAGAAAATAAATAATAATAAAAACAAGTCATTTTGAGATATATGCAAGTGAAACAAAAGCTATCGACCAAAGTTGAGAGAATGTACCTTGACAGTTATGAGTTCTTGAAGCGCTTGCAGAAGGCTTGGAAGCCGCGACTTGCAATGTTTGGCCCATACGCGTGCTAGCTTGGCTTGAGCCAATACCGGCACGCAGCTCAACGCTTTACACAACATATGGAGAGCCAATTCCAAGTATTCGCTATTTCCGAGCATCGGAATTTCAAAAACAATGAGAAATACATTTAACAAACTATCCATACTGTCCCAGCGTACCATACGAAACACTCTCAGATTCAGTTCTATATCATCCGCCAAAGTGACTAGTGCATTGACCAGAGCTGACTCGAACACCTCGCCTAATCAAACAGAAAGAAATATGTATTTAATTTAGTCAGCAAAAAGAGTATCGATGTTAAAGCAGCATTGAGAACAAAATATTTTTTCATACCTGGCAAAGACCAAAGTGCTTCAAAAGCTCGACGGACCGATGGTAAATCGACACTAGTATCGTCATTATTAGGAACTGTAGGCGATGGATCACTGCTATCCTCTTCCTTATCTTCCCCTTGAAGAGATCGTACCGCTTCCTTATTCAAATCTGCAGGTGGCCTGAACAGAGTGTCTGGTGCTCGTTCGAGAAGTGCCGTCAGTGGGGAATTACTTTTCTCAGTTTTTTGAAAACTGAGACTCAACGCTTTTCCGCAAGAGAACACTTCTCCCAAAGTACGAATTAACAAAGAATATGAATCTTCCGCTTTACATTTTTCTATAATATCCAGAAGTTTAGCTTCCGTAAGATATGACTCTTGTTTTCCTAATGAGAAACGGGAATGTGTTATTTTGCGATCCAATGAATAATCAGACATTTACATTCTCGCATAAGCCGATATAATAATCAGATGTTTTGCTTCTACCTTCATCGGAGCTCGTCGAATTAACGCTTTTTACAGGTAGACTCTTAGCTAACGACGTTTGTCCAGGCTCTATGGTAGTCCGAGCGACTTTACTGGGTTGTGTACCATCGCAAAGTCTCGCTTCTTGCGAGAATAATTGTATCGCTTGAGCAGCCGCTTGATTTGGAGTAAGATTAGTTACCTGTCAAAGAACCAAACAAAGTTTTACACGACTAAAACGTTATTCAAATCCTCCCATAGCTTGCCACAGACAAACGAATGAATCTTAAAGTCATACCTTGCCACTGGAGGCACAATGCTGATTGTCACAATGAGGATTCCCACATCCGTCCGTGAGTTGGTAAAAGTAACGTTCAATGAGCTTCTTCGCAGCTGCGCGCTTCATGTCGCTGCAAGGGCTCTCCGCTCCTACCCTACAAAAATGACAGTACAACATAAAATATATGTAAACTAAGATCCTTGATACGTTCTGCCGTTCTGCCGCACGACTGGAAATATTTTATTTATAACACAGCTGCCTAAATACTAGGTATGTTCAACTCTTCTTAAAGAACGTTCAGTCATTCTTATATGTCTATACAAAAGTGACTAGTCATCTCAATAAGCTTTGTAATAAGCTATAGCTTGAGATTCGAAGAACAAAGATCGCTCGAATAATTTCGGTCCCCGCGAACGTAAATCGTAAAAAAAAAACTCGTTCCGATTCGTCACGAGGATTATATATCGTTGAATCGGTGTCGTTGCACCAAAACAAAAGCGCTAATAATAGACAGCCTCGCGATCTCGCGTGACGAAGGTAAAGTACTACGTCGCTGTAAACAAATCTTCCGTACGGCCGAGTGAGAATGAGGCGAGAGTGGCGAGACGGAGAGGCGGAAAGGGAGAAGGAGAGACAGAGAGAGAGAAAGAGAGGGAAAGACGGAAAGCAAAACCTACTCCGCGCACAATTTTTCACAAGACTGTCTCGATTCACCGATCGTGTCGACTTTAAATCCGCGCGTACTTCCTCAATGAATCGCGATTCTCCGAACCGAGCGTCCGTCACGAGCGTGTCACGACCGTCACTCGAACCGTCGGGGGTTTGTCGCCGTCGGAGCAGATCGCTCAGATCGCTGTCAAACGCGCGACAATGTTATCCCTCCTCCTCCTCCTCCCTCCACCCCCGCGAAGAAGAGCGAGCGTTTGTTTCCTTCTTTCTCGTTTCTTTTCTCCCCTTTTTCATTTACGGGCGACGCTAAAGGACGCAACCAACTCTCGTGACACCTGGAAACGTGATCTTCTCCAGGGTCCCCCTGACTCTTGGCGCTCATAGACCGTAAATCGTCGGAATTTTGCCTGTTTCGCTCGGGGACGGGAAGCTGAGCTCGTCGCCGTCGCCGCCGCCGTCGCGCGCACCAATTGTCCGCCGTCGTCTACGCGACACACCGCCGGGACGGGTATCCCGCGCTGATGTGCTCGCCACTCGGCACCGTCAAGGTCCGGATACTTCGGATCGTCCGGATTACCGCGGAGCGAACGTCGCTCGCTCGCCGTGTCCTTTAAACTTTAAACGTCGCGTGGTCGGCCGAACGATCGGGTTCCTCACCGCGGAGGGACACACTTTTCGATACGATACGTCAGAGTCAGAGACTCCGCAGGGAGGGAAGGGGTGAGAGGAGAAGGAGAGACAGACGGACAGATAGACGGAGTTCAAAGGCGATGGAAAAACAGGCGATAGAAAAATAGGGAAGTGAAAATGGAAGAACGAAGCGCAGAACAGAGAGAACAGATAAATGGAACCACGGGAGAAAAAGAGAGAGAGAGCGAGCGAGCGAGAAAGAGAGAGATTCGAGATGATTCTCAAAGAGGGATGATCTTTGCGCGGGGGAGAATCCGGGGGTCTTGGAGGTTAGGGAGATGGACGGCTAAGCGAATCCGCGCCCCGGTTTATACGCGACGGGGATTCGGGGCGACTCCGATCGGCTCGCGGGAATCGGAGAGTTCGCTCGGAGAGGAAAAAAGAGCCACCGATGTCTCTTTTGCTTTCTGTGCCTACTGACGTCTACCGTTTGCGATCAGCACCAACGGGGCCACGAGTTATCGCGCGGTAGCGCACGACTTTCGATTAATCGCGAATTCGCGATCGCCGAGCGACAGATCGACTTCTCGGTTTGTCGCGCGATTTAAATTTTGCGCGACGCGCACGTATATTTCTAAATCGTTATATGTATATAATTTATATGGGTGCATTTTATTATTATACACATTTATATGATTATTATAAATTATGTTATTTCTATTTATCTATTTCATTAGTCTTATTGCTATATATTTTTAGGATTTCTGCGGCGCGACGATTAAGAAGGGGAGCACCATATTGAACTGCGAACAGACGGTCGCTTTCTTTTTAACCAATCGTATTAATGGTGTCAATATCTTGAATTATTTCATTGAGTAATCGTGCGTATACTTGTTTTATTTTTAATACGTAAAGATGCAGTTAAAATGTTATACAACGTATTTGTAGAACTTCTATTTCGAGACCTGAGTTCCATTTCTCATGTCGTATAAAATAAATGATATATTTCAAATACAATGTCTCTTATTCTCATTTTGTCTCCTGCTAATTAGTAACAAAATAGACATAATACCTGATTAAAGTATGTATATTTATGTGCGATCAAGTATTTTCAGAGATTATTTTGTTTATATTTAGCTTTTACAGAACAAAATTCAAAGATTAAGTATTATAAAAAATTAAGTAATTTGTTCTGTGGCAAAAAGGAATAATGCATTAGTCATTACTCATTACTTTAATAATATTTTTAACTGTTTTTAATAGTCTGCGTTTTTCAAAGTCTACATCGCGACAATTATTGCGATCGTTATAATCATGATATTCAATAATTACAAATTATAAAGTCACGATACGTGCAAACAATAAAAGACTATTACTGGATTATTATACTAACAATTAATAAATTATTTATCTTCTGTATTCATGTTTCACTTATATTTCATCTTTTTTTCGTTTGGAAATATATATTACTCGTACAATGTACGCGACTCGCACGAGTAGTCACATTGTTTTATTAGGATTAAATCGCGTCATCGCCATCAATCCATCGATCCGTGGAGAAGCTTAAACGTTTCCCACATCGCGCTTGAAATCTTCGCAAATAGATACGGTTGGGAAAAGAACTGCCAGGTCGCCTTTATTGTTTAAAGTTTAAACCGAGTATCAAACCGACGCGACGGAACGAAATTTTCTACGCGCTTTGATGTGAAAGTAACGCGTGAACAGAGACGAATTGCGAGAGTATCAATTTGCACAGAATTACAAGGAAGATTTAATTCCGCATTGTTCAAGAGAACGGCGGTTTCTATTGATGATAATGCCGGTGACAATTACTCATCGGAAATTAATTCGCGTCGACAACTTTTTCTGCGAGAAATCAAAGTGAACTGTGTACACTATGTACAAATAGCGTTGATATAGCAAGATGGATTAATGAAAAGCGAATTGCCGTTTCTTTTTGCCCCAATATTCCGGAGTTGCGAAAAATTCATTCAAATAAACAATTAACAATTAACTTTTTAAATTGATGATTGACGATCAATTTTATTAATCGTGACTATCGTATTTAATATGTGTCAAGCGAAAAGCCTAATGAATTTCTCATTTTGCCTGAAGGAAATTAAAAGTCAGTTTCTAAACTGCTCAAAACAACTTCCAATCTCTTCTTTCGCGATGCTTTCATTATTAACATTAATTGAAAACGTCAAAAAGAGTCTGCAAGCTTCGCGGATGATGAGGAAGCACTTAGTAAGCGATCAAAAGTCATGTCGAAAGCAATGTCATGATCCTGCTTTTCATTTCTGTACCTCCCACGCGGATCTGTTCTCGCAAGAGGATAGATGCAAATGCCCACATCCCTCTCACCGAGGGTAAACCTGGGCCAATCGTACGGTTGGAGGTAATGGCACCGAGGGGAAGGTCGAGGCGATGGAAAAGTTTCGAGTAGAGCACAGCAGCTCGCAGGAGCGGTAATATCGATCGATCCGGAGTGGAGTTTGAGGCTCGACAGGTCTCTCGGTCTCCCGGTGCGGGGGCGAAAACGAGAGGGAGAGGGAGAGAGAGAGAATAAGCGAACGGGAACGGGGCGAGAGCGTCGAGTAGAGGGTCGGATGTAGCAAAAGCTCCCCTATAATCGGACAGTCAGACAGGCCGGTCAGCTGCCCGGGTACGGATCGCTCTCGTGCCGCCCGATTAATCTTCCACGTTCGTTCGTCTCTGTTCGCCCGCCTCTGGTCCTCTTTTCCCTTTTCTTTCTTATTCTCTTATTCTTCTTCTTCCTTTTCTTTTTCTTCTTTCTTGCGGGCTCTCGTCCTCTCGCAACCTGGAATCTACCGGCTCCGGATCTACCGCGTGTCGGCCTTGAACTCTAGTCACAGTGCGAGTTTGACCTTGACGAGCTTCTCTGTCAAGGCTAGCAGGTAGGTCAATGGTATCAGCTGATACCGGCATTCTGTTCTTCAATGTGCTTAAATGGAAAAAAAAAAAACGAACGTGCGTGATTTTGAATGATAGAAATGCGATAAGTGTTATCCCGGATCGGGACTTATGGATTATGACTGGTTCGCTATAACTTTTGTGTTAGTCGTTTACTTTTAACGTCAGTCCAAGTGATTGTGTTTGCCTCTCTCCGAAATCGGGATTAAAAAATGGCAAAAAAGATCAGTTAAATTTAATGTATGTTAATGAATCCGAATTTCAATGTAATAAATTGATTTACTGTATGTAAAGTATCTTTCTTTGATGTCAATGTCTTTTGATATATCATGAAATAGCTGAGAATAAAAAACTCCTTTTTTTTATAATTGCTTCTTCAATGTGCATGTTTGATTTATCCAAAGCTAATTGTTTTATATTTTTTCTTATTGACATCTCTTTTATCTGCACATACGCTACTATACTGATATATCTCAATTCTAAACTATTAAATATGGACGATATTAATGCAATATATAATTATTTTATCCTTATCAAGTGTTAATTAAAAAAATCTTGTTTGCAATTTATTTTTAATTCAGGATTGAGACAAAAAAAAATTTTTAAATAGATCAAAGAAAGAAGTTTCACACATGTATGATCAATTGCATAATTGATGTGCATAATTGGTGTGCATTTTTGCGGTGTTAACTTGATAATAACAGTTAGAGTGTGAATAATTATTGTTTAGCAATGCACAGTGAATTTTAAATTTTAACATAGAGACAACGAAAAGAATAAGATGCGAGTGTATCGTTCGTAAGAAAGTGTTTGCTTTCTTGCATTTTTGCACGAAAAATAAGACAGACTTTTATCTTCAACGGTAAATGAATATAAGGAGCTAAAGCAGTAATCAATAAAAAAAAATTTGTACACAGGATAAAAAAAATACATGTAGAAAGTCCACTCATCGAAGTGAATTAGTATAAATTAACATTGAACTTTGGGCGCGACTCGCCGGTAGCCATGAGGAAACGAAGAAGCAATTAATATCACGATAAGAGACCATATGCCTAGAGAATGGAAGAAAAAACTTCAAGACTACGTCCTTACGTGGACTGGGATGTAAGCAAAAATTCATATTATAGATTTGATAAATACTTTTCGGATCGTATATCGCGTGAATGTAAAAACGTTTAAACGAGACTGTCGAGTATCATTAAAATATAGTCGTTGTTTCTTTTTTCATAGAATGAAGATAAATACTCAGTAGCGAACAGTCAAGCGCCGTTGCAGGGCGGCGAAGACGAGCACTCAGAGCGCGGAAACTGGACGGGAAGATACGATTTTCTTTTATCTCTTCTGGGATACAGTGTGGGCCTGGGAAATGTCTGGAGATTCCCGTATCTTTGTTACTCGAACGGCGGCGGTGCTTTTTTGATACCGTTTACAGTGATGCTCATCATTGCCGGATTGCCTCTTATGTTCATGGAGCTTTCCTTAGGTAATTAATCAACGAAAAAAAAAATTAATGGAACATTTCGAGATTCGTAATATGGACTGTTTGCGATACCATGATACACATAGATATATACCTTTCTTTTATTCTGCAGGACAATACGCTAGTCTCGGACCAGTGGCGGCTTACAAGCAGTTTTGTCCTCTGCTTCGTGGCTTAGGATACGGAATGGTCCTCGTCAGTTCCGTCGTCATGCTCTATTATAACTTAATCATTGCCTGGACGCTGTATTACATGTTTGCCTCTGTCGTTGGTAAATAATAATATTAATTAATATATACCTTCAGGACAATGTAACGTGTTATTGCAACTATGTAGACTTCAAGCTGTAAGTCTGTAAAATTAGTAAAACATATATACCTGGAAGAGGAATTGCCTACTGTGAATGCTGAAGGAATGCTTCCTGTGAATGGCGCGAATCCCGTGGGAAAGATCTGTGTCCAAACTGTGTCCAAGTTGGGTGCGAGAGAGAAAGGTAGATTGATAACCTTGCTCGCGCAATGCGCAACCGTAGAGATGACGTCCCGCTTGCTGCACTATCCGCACTTGCGCATTGCGGACGAAGGTTACTAATCTGTCTTTTTCTTTCCTTAAAAAACGTGGTTCTCTCTCGCATCCAACTTGGACACAGGCTCACACAGACTCGATCCTTCATCTTCATTCCCTTTCCAGGTATACATGCAATGTTCTAAGTCTGTAAAGCTCTCATGTAAAAAAGTAATAAATTTGAAGAAAAAAAAAATGTGTATACGTGACACAGTTGACGAGTGAAGGCCAGCTAAAAATAGAAATTACTATTTTTCCAAAGACTTATTCGAGTTCTTGCCACAGGTGGTTGGGAATTGCCCTGGAGCAAATGCGAGAAGGAGTGGAGCACCGAGGATTGCTTCATGCCGGACGCTGCCGAGGCTTGTGTCTCTCAAAACGATTCTTACTTCAAAGGAAAATGCCTTAATTCAAGTCAAATGACTTCGATGGGCCTGATTATCGAGAACATAACCGGCGCTATCAGAAGACCGCCTGCCGAGGAATATTTTCAGTAATGACATACTCCGTGTAGATTTTCTTTGATTGCGTTTATCCCGTTATCACAGATCACATCGCTAATCTATTAATTTAACTTTATATTTGTATACTTCAAGTATATTTTTTCATTTTTTCCCCATTACATCTTTACGTTGACTTTGTCTTACATTACTTTACTTCCATGTGAAGACAAGCTATAATTTTAGTTTAAAAATGATTTGTAATATATCGAATTTATTACTTGCTTCAATCGTGTTGCCACTGTTGCCGGAAGCAACAATTTTAAATGAGAAATAAAAGATAGACAATTCCTTTGTGTTTAGCAATCATGTTTTGGGAATCAGCAGTGGGATCGAGGAAACTGGATCGATTCGACCGTCCTTGGCGGCCTGCCTCTTCCTGGCGTGGATCATTGTGTTTTTTTGTCTAAGCAAAGGCGTGCAAAGCTCAGGCAAAGTTGTATACTTCACCGCACTCTTTCCATATGTTGTCCTGGTACGTCCACAATTTTATCGTACGTGATTAATTTAACGTATTTTAAACGAACTTACTTCCTTTTTCGCAGATTGTTCTTTTTATTCGTGGAATTTTACTTCCTGGTGCTAACGAGGGTGTACTTTTCTATCTGACTCCCGACTGGAGAAGACTGACATCCGCCAAAGTATGGGGAGACGCCGCTGTTCAGATCTTTTTCGCCTTGAGTCCAGCCTGGGGGGGCCTGATCACTTTGAGTTCATATAACAAGTTCACCAACAACTGCTACAAGGACTCTCTAATCGTGGCGATCAGCAACATTGGGACTTCCTTCTTCGCCGGCCTGGTGATCTTCTCGGTAATCGGTTTCCTTGCTCACGAGCTCGATGTACCGGTGGCGTCAGTGGTAGACGAAGGCGCTGGTTTAGCATTTATTGTGTATCCTGAGGTGATTATTAATTTTCGTCCTCCATCAAATCAATCTCGCATTTATTTCCATCGATATCATCGACGCGTTAAAAAAAATAATCAGACAAAATAATTAAGTGATATCTTCTCATCGACTTATATCGATGGACTATGTTGATGGCATTTAAGTCCCAGGAACACCGACGATTCTTTGTTACTATGCGTAGGTTGTGGCTCGTCTGCCGGTTGCGCCCGTCTGGTCGCTGCTGTTCTTCATCATGCTGCTTACTCTGGGCCTCGATTCACAGTTTGCTCTGATGGAGACCGTCACCACGGCGATACTCGACGGTGTTCCATCGTTGAGAAGCTATAAAGTCTGGGTTGTTTTTGGAGTTGCGGTACTCGGCTACGTCGGTGGTATCATTTTCACCAGTAACGTGAGTCGCAAACGACTTAGTTTCATTAAAATATAATTGATCGTTAACATACTATCGCAACCATCTGTTTCTCTTCAGGCTGGCATGTACTGGCTGCAGTTAATGGATAAATACGCGGCCAATTGGTCCGTCCTGCTGATCGCCATAAGCGAATGTATCCTTGTGGCATGGGTGTACGGTGCGGATCGCTTTCTGGACGACGTTCAACAGATGATCGGGCCCCGAGGCCGTGTATGGAGATTCTTCTGGACATGGATGTGGAAGCTCGTCACGCCCGCAGCCTTGTTCTTTATTCTCTGCTTTAATTGGGTGGAGTACGAGCCACTCAGATATGGAGCTTACATTTATCCGAAATGGGCGGACATATTAGGCTGGGTTATCAGTATGCTTCCCGTTTTAGTAATTGTTGGATTAGCTATAGTAAGTTGGAATATCCTCTTTATCTAATTAAACATAGCATGTCGATGAATACACATCGTTATACGGAAAATGATGAATATAGGATCAGCTGAAGGGACGGCGTCGGCGATCACCTTACGATGATGATGATGAAGATGACGAGGACGTTGACGATGACGATGACGACGACGACGACGACGATGACGACGACGACGACGAGGACGATGACGGATCTTGCAAAAAAGGGAAGAACGAAAAGGGCAAGAGTAAAAGTAAGAATGTGTGGAACCACATAAAGATATTGTTGCAGCCAACATCCAAGTGGGGTCCGGCGTCACGCAATTCTATAACACCTTCCAGAACTCTGATAGCTTCGTTAGGTAATTATTCTTTATTAATTCGAATGACAAAAACTTTAAAAGTTTAATTATTTTAATGTTTTTCAATGTTTTTTTAATGTCTTGCAGCAACCACGGGAGGATACGACTCGGTGCGGGATACGATTATCCTAGTAAACGGTCAGCCAATGATGGTGCAACCACCCAGTGTCATTCCAACTGCTCAGAAGCTTCCCGGACCATCGATTCTTAAGAATTCTAGTAAAACTGATCTGATTACTTCGCAGCAGGTCTGACACGACACGTTTGTTTTATGTCCGATGACGAGTCCTTAGAAGAACGATGCTGAGGACACAATGTGCCCAACGTAAAGTAAGTCTCTGATATGAACAAGCATTCTCATAATGTCGGCAATTGTACATTGTCAATGGCGTGAGTTATTTTATTTTATTATTCGATTCGATTTACGAGAACCATTAAATTTTGGATTTTCGTAAACTCGAATTTTATCGAAAATTATAACTTTCATCATTAGGTATGATTTTCAATTAATTGCGTTCAAGAAATGGAGGAAAGTACTTTTTACTAACTATATACAGTCTATTAATATTTAAAATTTTTTATTCTTTTGCGATGAATTAAAATTGCAATATTTTTATGATAAATGAGCTGAGAAACGTTTATCAAATAAGTCCTTGACATTGATAGAGGAGCTTAAATAAGTCAATATTAAAATTTTAATGGCCAAGAAATGTTGCATAATGAAAAGAGAAGTTGGAGAGGATTATAAAAAGTGATATAGAAAGTATTATTTTTTAAAGATCGATGATATCTTGTGTCCTCCAAATATAATGAGAGGTATCACACACAAAAGAATACACAATAGAAAAATATTTATTTTTGAAAATTGTTTGATTATTTTTATTGTGAAAGAAAATATATATACATATATATATATATAGTTTATGCGTGAGAATATGTTTATAATAAGTATTTAGCAAGTAGAACAAAAAATTGAAGAAGAGTGAGCAGTATAAAGATAAAAAGAAGCTGAAATATACTTTATGCATATCTAATATCAATCTCTCTTGGAGATATTGTAGGTATATTTTGTCGTAGGTAAATACTATGGATATATTTTATAGATATATCGTCTAAAGAGGTTCTCAAATATTTATAGATCTCTTTGACGTGCAAAGACATTCAGGGAATAGATTAGATAATTTGGATACGCTGAAGAAAATGATAACGAGAAATAAACAAGGAAAATCGCGAAACCTGTTATAACTAGCGAATTTATGAAAAAGGACAGTATAGATTTGTTGATGAGTAGTAACGTATAATGGGAAATCCCTCGCGATCTTTCATTTTTATGGAAAGTATTTCTTGAACAATTTTAAGCGATAATCTAGCAGAATATCACAACCTATCACAATTAAAAAGAAACTACTGATGCCTTGACAATTTTTTCAATGAAAACTTGACTCTGGAGTAAATGAAAAACTTTGTAAACAAGGAGAGTGGCCTTAGTTCTCTGAAAGAAATTTGCTTATGAAGACACAAATATTTATATGCCAATTATCCCAAGCATGTCTTGCTTGAAATAGTCTTCACCCTTTGCCGCGTGACATGCCATGTCAGAAAGTCAGTATCCTAAACTTTCGCACTTTCATTTTTAGTGCGAGGGTATTTTTGAAACTTGTTTGAATCTTACAAACTAAGCAGCTCATAAGTCGCTTGACACCTATAAATTGGTGTACTAAAGACAAATTGGAAATTAAAAACCTTTATTTGTAATTAGAATAAACGGTAACTGCAAAGTTAGGAATCCAAAGACTTTAAGGGTAGGAATAATAGCAATTTAAATGACTCGAAGATTAAAACAATCGGAGACGACTTTTAAACCATTGCGAATGCACGGTTTGTAATCTGGTTGTAGTATCGAATACTGTTGTGACTGTACCTTAAATATTAGCCGGCATGAAATGAGAAAGTGAAATAAGAAAAATGTATTTTAGTAAATCGCGTTTTGAGATCGCGGAATTTATATATATATATATATATATATATATATATATATATATATATATATATATCTCATACATATATGACTGTTTCCTCCTCGGAAAATGTTCCATTAATGTAAGCCAGTTAAATGTTCAAAAACCTTAATGTTTTCAGACCATGCGTTATAGTTAACTAATATGTGACATGGCTTCCTACACAATGATTGTAAAAGTATATGTACGCCTCGTTGTATAAAATAATGACAATTAGTTTAATGTTAGTCACAATGCTGGTTGGTTCTCATACCAGCCAACAAGTCAGTGGCCAAGTGGTTTACTGTCCTAATAATAAGTAGGATTAAGAGCAGTGACGCATTACGAACCATAACGACACGGCGGTAACATGATAGTATAACAGCGATATTAAATCGTTATTTAGAGTAATTTCCCCAAGTCTCCGCGTTCAAGAAAATATGACACCTTATATTTCGCTTAAGCAATTTCCTTCAAGTTTGAAACAGACAGTAAAACAAAGTGAAAGAAGTTTTGTTTCGCGTTATAACCGTGTCGAATATTTAATAAAGAGTCTAACTGTCATCGCGTGGTGGTTACGGTTCTGACGTTGTTACGCGCAACCAGTAGAGCGAACAGTACAAATTAACGTGTCCCAGTTGCGTATAATAGGAAAAAGGCGCTTCCTTTCAAGAGAAGCCTCTTTTCTTTATGAAAGAAAGTTAGGAAAAAGGAGTTTCTTTTCAAGAATCTTCGCTATGACCGTACGAAGAGAAAAGTGTTTTTTTCTTCGCATAAATAACGGCTGATATGCACGATGTTATTATTAGGACAAATAGTTTCTGCGAAAAAAGCAATTTTATTGTAGAATCAAAATACTAATGTCTTATTGTAGAACATGGCGTACAATCAGAACACAATAATGCCTTGAGTGATCATATATACAGTATTAGAAGAGATGCACTTCTTACACAATGAAGAAAGATAGAAATAATTATAATGTACATATGTCCCGAATAGATAAACAAAAAGTAGGACGTATGTTGACATACTGTTGCGTAATTTAAGTAGACTGATTCAAATAAAAAAAAATGGAGGGACTGGATCCTCTCAAGATGAAAGTTATTAACTATAACTTAGATTATAATAACGATTGAGTGTTAATATATGTGTGTAAGTTGTACATATATATCCCAAACAGCACTCATGTTCAAATTTGAGACACAAGTGTCTTAAAGGTGTCTTTAAGACGTCCTGATTTTGGACATGGTGTTGTTTGGGTATCACATATATGTATAATTAGTATATAATATATAGAGGTATTTAAAAAATACCAAATAAATACTGTTGTGTTATTATATATGTACATTGCAATATATAAAAATATATATCTATGTTACGAGCACATCTACAAATATACATATGCATGTGGGCGCATATGTGCGAATTTGTAATGTGTAATAAATGTTATCATGCGTGTGTAATCAATAAAGTGTTGGTATACATGGTTAACTGTGGAGCTGTCAGACCTTTAATTTTATGGCTTTCGCCATGATTGATTTCTAACGTATTAGACACTCCCTTCTTCAATTCGCACAAACAACGTCCCTAATGGGATCAATAAGGCGTAACATTCAAATAACGAAATTAATTCTATGATCTTTGGCTTTTCACCGCTCCGTTGGATATTTTACAAGAGTTGCATCGAGAATAAGTCACTCGCCAAAATTATATTTGACCGCTATTTTTTTTTTTTTCAAGCAAAATTTAATTAATATAATAATTGCAAAGGCAGTTTTATTTTCCATCGATCGATCGAATAGAAGCATCTTACTTCTGGACTACAACTCTCGCACGTCGTCCGCGTCTCGACGTGATAAACGTCTTCGTGATAAACCTTCTTTCAGACTTTTGTCGGACTCTGTTGACGAGGCATTACGTGTCGCTTGAGGGTGGTCCGAATATTACTCTGCACCTCGAAACGGCGCCGAGTATCGGTTTCACGAGTATCAAGAGACCTGCGAAGAACAATGACGCGAACGTCAAGTCTCTTCCGGTGGTGGTACCGCTAATGTACCACCAATCGTTGTAGGTTCCATTGATGAGGGTAGCCAGTAAAAGAATCGTAATGCCGATGCCGCCGCAAGCGTGAGCGACTTTGACGAATATCGGCCTTACGCGCGGATATATCCAGACAGTGTTGTTCGCCAGGACTCCGAAAGCGGCGGTCAAGACGGACAGTATGATCGTCGTTAGGCCCAGCTGCGAGTGAGTCGTGGCGAAATGGGATCTATTGTGGTTGACTTTGTTAACGATGATGATGATCAAACCGATCCCAATTATGGTCAGGCCAATCGTGTGTAGAATCCAGTGTATCGTTACTCTGTTACGCCTGGGTAGTTTCCAAGCGACGTACGCCTCACCGGAGACGCTGAAGACAGCTTCTGTGATTAGGAGACCGACCTTCGCGAGATGAAAAAATATTGAAATTTTTAGTAAATCTCAATATAATTTTGCAATCAAAAGATTAAGGACGCGTTGTTTAGTCATTATATTTTAATTGATTAATTATGATTATGATAATAAAAAATATCTATAACACGCTAATTGACTAGAAATTAAACTGGCTATTTTTGATTTTTTTAGATGGGATATTCAAGCGATATTTCTTTTTTCTTTCTATACTTACCCCAACAGACATGCAAATCGGATGCCAAGAGAAGAAACTGTAGTTCTGGAAGGCAACTACCAGTATATATATTATTGGAGCCACGAGCAGAAAATGCGTCAGTATCGAGAAGCCGAGCGTTATGGCGCTCGGCGGTCCTTTGTTAGCTTCGTTGCTCATGTTGAGAAGCAAGCGATGAGATTTCTTTGACACCTGAATAAAATAAAAAGATTTTGTCGGTAAGCAAATATAAAACTGAATAAATTAACTTAATTAATAAATTAACTAAATAAAACAGTTCGGCATAAGAGTGTCTTTCGGAGTAAAATAAAAACAACGTAAGGATTAAAAAATAAATAAATATTCGTAAAAATTAAGATTAAACAGTAAGTCATTTAAGCCTTAACAAGATAGTATATTATTTTTAATTTCTCCCACATTTCTCCTGCCAAATTTCACATCTAGAACATTTTACATATTAACATTATTATTAACATTAAAATTACGTGAGAAGAGGAGAAACTCTTTGAAAATTGCTGCAGTCAGGTCCAGGAAAAATTCAACCCAGCACTGCCGGGTAAGCGTAAAGTTCTATGGACGTTGTCGGTATCTTTTTACATAATTCCTCGTAATTATTACGAGGCTTTGGATGCCACGATGCGTGATTCATCTTTAATGCAGCGCGACTTCTCGCATCTTCGAACATATCTCTTCCACTCTCGTCATCTTTGCCCGACCAGCTTGATCTTCGCGTTTGAACACGTACGCGATCGTTCGATTAAGTAATGCATAAATAAAAGAAGAAAACAACATCTTATGTATTCATAAATATGAATAATAAACTTTTTTCTCACAGTCATACATGTAAAAGCTTATTCATTCCGATACGCGATATCTTCGACGTTAATACGATTTCACGGACGTAATAAAGGAAAATATCAAATCCGTTACAACTCGGAGTCCGGTATCTTGGAAAGTAATTTTAAAATAGTACATTACAGTATTACAACATAAATATAATAACATAGACACGATTTGCACGACGTTAAATTAAACGAAAGGAGTTGTATATACTTGCGCAAAACAGTCGTTTCTTAGACAAAAATACACGGTGAGCTAAACGATCGCTGTCTATTAAGCAAGAAAGATCGTGGAACTAGTTAAGCGATAAAATTTAAATCCTCGTAACAATCCGTTTCGTTAATGACTCGATAACCAATGATAAGAAACGTACGTTGAGTAACAACGCAAAAATGTCACTCGGCCTGCCGTTTATTGCGGAATGTAAAAGTGCATTTATAGTGCCCTTGCATTCCGACGTTATGTAAATATCAAAATTACAACGATAAGGTCACGAGAAAATAGACTCAAAAAAGAATTGTTTTCCGCGAAATTCTTTTTAAAGAACATTCCATTAAAATGATTGATTTTTTAATTATTTTTATTTGTATTAGGTGAAAAATTCGCTATTTTCTATTTTTGAAAACGAGTTTGCCAGTATTGTTAAAAATAATAAATTGCTTTAAGTAAAAAAACATATATCCTTCGACATTATAAGAAATGTGAAAAAAATCTTTTATTCAGGAAAAATTTTAAATAAATTATTATGAATTATCTTACCTACAAAAAGGTTCTTTGCGTGATGAAATGTTTTATCTGTAAATCAGTGTCGCTAAAAATAGTGAAACTTATCGCAAGAATAAACGGCAATGGCATAAAACCGTTGACACAATTATAACGAATATGCGATTTCTAATCTATAGCATATATATGTTACCTCATTCACGATAAACGGTTATCTAGAAATGATACACTTTTCAGAAATTTGCATTTCTCGCGCAGGGATATATTCTTTAGCAAATTTAGAGCTAAATTTCATTAATACAATTCCTCAAATAGTTATTTTATGTATTTTTAGTAATTAATATTTGTGGACAATAAATTCTTAATTAGTTAATTAAATTTATATTAGAATAGATGTAACTAATTAATGCATGATTTAACTAATTTAGATTTAACTAGATTATATTAAATTAGATTTAAATAAATTGTATGAATTTAGATTTAACTAATTAATGTTATATTAGCAGTGTTAAATAATTATTAAATTAAACACTATTAATGTATAAAATTTATTTGATATTGACCGAAGAATATGTTGTAATTTACTCGTATTTATGAATTTGTCCGAAAATTTCTCTAATTTAATGACCTCGCATTCAATTTGAAAACTATCAACTTCGACATTAAATCATGATTAATAAAAGTAGGCGCACTCGAAACGTGGAGGGTATGTCGCGAGATATCATATCGTTACTTAATCTTTTCCTCTTTCTTCTTTTCTAAAACAATATTTGACAGTACAACAATAACAATAACATTATTATATATTCACCATTTTTACACAGGGCCCGGAGACGCGCTCACGCTACAACAATTCTTACGAGAAAGTCGTCGAGCGGACACTTTGTTGACTCACCGTTCGACACCGTTTGACTGCTACATAAAATCGTCGCCGGTCTTAAAAGGGGAAGCGTCGTCGAAAAAAAAGCCCAAAGAGGTACCCTCTCTCGTGCGTTTCGATCAGCGTGGAGTAGATGACATTCGACAGCGACACACGCGCGCAATCGTGTCCGTGACGCGACTGAGCGTCTGGAACATGGCGATCTAGGCTGTGGATCCATGGATCATTATCGCTGGCGTCGCTGGCCGATGAGGAAACATCGCGGTCGGCCTTGCAGTGTCGGAGCGTATGGCAGCTACAAGGGACCGTTCGCCTGGATAAAAGTTCCCCTGATAATTACAGCCTTTTGTTCCATCCTCGGACCGGGGATTTTCCCTCAAACTCCCTCCGCTCCTGAAACTCATTACAATGCATGAAATTTTTCGGCCTGGCGACGGACGACGCCGGAATGGGAGAGTCCCGAACAAAATCGGGTTCGCCGTGGGCCCGAAAAAGAGGCGGTTCGACGTTGCGGCCTTGGTGCGAGCGGCCGCAGCGGCACGCACACGCTTCGATCGCGTAAACGCGGCGCTCGTACGGCGCAAGTATGCACGCTCCATAAATTTACAAGGCATCCGCATAATGCAGCCGAAGAAACCGAGAGAGAGAGAGAGAACTCGCGCGGGAAACGCTTTATAACGCGTCTCGTTATCCGACTTATCACGATACTTTTTTTACGGAATTGAAAGAGGATCGTTCTTTCCTTCGGCGTATATCCGGTAGCCGCAAATTGGTTACCTCTTTCGAAATTTAAGATTTATTACATTCGTAAAATTCGGCGATATATCAATTAAAATGATTTCTCTCTCGCGATGCTCTTGGACGTTTGTACATATATTTTTTTATCGTAACTTGTGTATAATTTATACATCGAGAAATAATGGGTCTCGTGTGCATCTTTCTAAATTTACTGATGTCGTGAGCGACGATTAATTAGGAACACAATTAGAGATCGCCCGATAATATATTGCTTCAGAATGGAGCGTGACTCGTGTTTGACGAGAATTAATGCGCTTAAATCTGAATGATAATGTTCCTCCTTTCCTCTGCATTTAACTAGGACAAACGCATTTTTCTGTAATTTGTCTTCTTTATTTATCTTCTCTATATATCTTCTTTATATTTCGTTAGTCAACAAATACTGATTGTTCTTCTTAAATCTGCGCGTATTATAGAGCTGTTAGCTTTTGACACTCGCTCCTGTAACCATGATTTCTCGATTTCTCGAATCAGAAAATGATTTCTCTTCCCAGTAAACACCAATAAGTAACAATAGACTTTACGTGCAAGTTACAATTTCCTACTCACGAAGTAAATACAATCTAACACATATGTAGGAACTGTAACTTGCAGTAAGTTTATTGTTACTTGGTGTTTACTGGTTTTTTTTAAGTAATTTAGTTTATAACACGATTAGATAGGAAGCTATCTGACAGATTCAAGTAGCGTCACGCGTATCTGCGCACGTGCAGCGATGCGTGTAGCGATAGTGACAGCTGTGTTGTGTGTTGACTGTTGGTCGTCGTGACGACTGACGATGACGATGCCGGGCCGTCCGCTCTTCACGAGGCCGTACGAAACGCCCGTGTGATTTAACACGGTGTGTTTAAAGCGCTGCGTTTAAAACCGGAGCGACGAAATGGTGGTCGCTGACAAACGCAGGCGTCTGATAGTCTCGACGGCGGGTCACTTCTTCAGCGCGTCCGTGCAACACGACGAGGAGGACGTCGAGGATCGCGAGATCCTCGATCGTTTCCTGGAGCAGTCGTCATGTAGGACTCTATGCGCCCGACCGGTTGACGCCGATCGGAATCAAGTCCGTTTGAAATTGAGCACCGAATTGCCCGCCGGTAGAAACACGTTGGTCTTCTTCAAGGTACCAGAGAGACCCTCCTTCTCTGAAAGAAAGAAAAACACTTTGAGAATTGATGAGTAAATGCAGAAGATTGATGACGAGTGAGAAAGAGGCTTTGTCAACAAGACGTTTATCGCGATTTGCCTTTCTTAAGATCTACTTAATCCACAGAACTGTTCTTTCGCACATTTCTCTCGATTACCGTTGGTTCCTAATCACCGTCATGCCGGCTGACGAGCGTGACTCTTTCTCGTAGAAAGCATTTTCTAGAAAGCCGCGATTCAACACGCCGTTTATATTTAATGATGGTGCGAAAATTCATGCAGGTGACAGCGGCGGCGGTGACGGAAGAGAACTTTCACGACGTGGTCCAGGTGGCTTCCACCGGCTGCGGAGACGGATCGGTTCTAATCGAGGGTCTCCGTCAGGTATGGGCGCCGGCCCTTCGTTCGTCCGCTTTAAGTACGTCTTGTTTGAAGAAATTGGAGGAGAGACTGCTCAGCTCCGGATTTTCGACTACCGTCGCGGAGGAGGAGGAATTCTGGAAGCGGAAACGGGACGAGGCCAAACGATCGCACGAGAGAACGAATTGCGAGGAAGCTGCCAAGTCCGTGAAGAACATCAGGGCCGAGCTTGAAAGCGCCGCGGTCTCGAGGTGCACATTTGTAAACTTTACTCCCTTTACTATTTTACACAATTACTATTTATTTTTCTTTTCGGCACAGAGACGGATTAATCGCCGTGGAGGAAGCTTGCGAAGCTATTTCCGTATACGTGGATGATCTGTGGAAGCTGGGGGGGCCGGCGTATACCGAGGAACGAATGAAGTCGTTTCTCGATGTGATCGGAAACGAAGTGGTCCAGCTGATACAAAATTATCTCAATGCGGTACTGTCTTTATATTAACCATAATCAATAAAAAATTAAGACGTTTCAAAACTACTCATAAATCCTTAAAAAGTCTTCGGAATATCTACAATCGTCTAAAAATAATATCCAATGAGAGCATCGATATTTTTTGGTAATAAATGAAACTAATTGACTCTTAAGCGAGTATCAAAAGACCTTAAATGCTAATTAAGAAATCGATTTCTTTATATATGCATATGATTTATGGCGTGCCATTCATTAGATCGACACGATCGACGCTCGCGCAAAGGATGAAACAATCGCACTCGGAGCGACAGTGTGCGAAAAGTGGGCGAACGCCGCGCAGAAGCTGACGGAGCTTTTCTGGCCGCATCACTCGCTCCATCCTTGGCGCGGACCGATCTTTGTACCCGAGAAATGCTCGAAGCTCGGCAGACGCCTCAGGTAGGCGTTAACGCACACGAATACCATACCAGCCATGGAATGTATAATAACGTAACCGCGATCTTCAGGCAGATGTCCGAGTTACGTGCGCAGCATCGCCAATTGAGCAGACTTCTGACTCCGAGCGAGAGATCTGGGCTCGGTATCGATAAATTGCTCCAGACGTTCGATGACACGAGAGGTACCTGCAGCTTCGCTTTAGAAACATTTTATGATAGCTTCCTGATGTGATTCATTAGGCCACACGAGAAACCATAAAGAAGTCAAATTGGTTTTTCTCTTAAAAAATCGCAGACACCTCCGAAACTGAAATGGACAAAGCGGTTTTTGTAACTCGTAACTTTTCATGAGTTATTTAATGGATAATAATTGAAATAATTAGAAATAGACACATCATGATTCAATGAATTATTAAATAAATTAAATTGAAATCTATCAAGAGCTTAACCGATTAAAAATTACATGAGATAAAAGAAGCGCTCCTTTAAAACCGAGCTAGGTTTTAGTGCTATACTTTAATGAATTATTAAATATAGCATTAACGGTATTTAATAAAATACAAATAATATTTCAAATAAAAAGATTAATAATTACGTTGCTCAGTTGCTTTGGACGATGATGAGCGAGACGACGAATGGAACAGATCGGTGCGTAAAATCGAGGAAGGTCTGATGCCAGCGGAGGAGCGCGTTGCTCAAAAGCTGAAGGACCACATCGCCGATGCCGATACCCCGAGCGCTTTGGTAGCTGAATTTGGAAGATACAGCGAGTTGATGAAGAGGGAAGGGCTTAAGAGAGCGTTACGCGGAGAACGAGAATCGTTGCTTGCGGCATATCGTGATCTAATCGGTAGAGCACATTCTTACACTAAAACGTTCTCTGTATCACTACGTTAGTCATATGAATAATTAGTATAAAAATAAAAAAAACTTCCAAAGAATTTACATATAACTTTTCTTTTTTTATAGTTGTTAATGAATTGTTAAATCGATTATTGATATTATTTCTTACAAATATTTTTTTTTCTGACTATAATTAGAGATAAGATGGTAGATATTGAGAACGATAATTCGTACAATTCAAACTTGTCTCGATCAATTAATTAAACTATATATTTCTTCATACGCGGGATTCTAGAGAATCGTTTGGCTGGGCCTGACACGGAAAATCTTCTGGCTGCTCCTAAAGTGCTGCAAGAGGTTCAAGCCGCTAGATCCGCGGAGATACGGCTGGAGAGTCTAGCTAAATTAGGAAAGGAGTTGCTTGCTGACCTTCCGGGGTACGAAGAAGTGGCGGCGCGTTTATCGAGCGCGCTGAAAGAAGCCGAAGAGAGAAGGCGGGATTTGGTTGAGTCATGGGTAACTTTCAACTGCATATGTTTAGTGCAATACATTACTCTAAAATTATTTTTTAAAAATTACATGAGCTTTATATAATCTCATCTTATATATTTAAAAAAAATCGAGTAACGCATTTTTGTTTGCAGGTGAACACTACTAAGGACAATATAACCAAGAAGGAATTAAGCTTGGGCACCGATTCGCCGGTGGTTGAACTTACCGGCACCA